>NC_142015.1:1887500-2005000 GCF_049901735.1 Notechis scutatus | reverse complement strand
ATTTAGCGATAGTCATAGGTTACTAAATAAGAAATCAACACCACACTAATAAAACAATATAAATTGTAGAGATACAAGCAACAAGGTTATAGTCATAAGTGGGAGGCGATAGGTAATAGAAAGGGTGAGAAGAATAATAGTAATACAGTCTTAGTAAATAGTTGGACAGTGTTGAGGGAATTACTTGTTTAGCAGAGGGGAAAAACTCCCCTTATATCTAGTTGTCCTGGTGTGCAGGGCTCTATAGCGTCGTTTTGAGGGAAGGAGTTGAAACAGTTTATGTCCGGGATGTGAGGGGTCTGTAAATGTTTTCACAGCCCTCTTTGTGACTCATGCAGGATATACAGGTCCTCCATGGAAGGACCTGTATGCTGTATAATTAGGCTTTTGCTGATATTGCACTTTTACGGAAATATTAGACACGGGATGAGATCTAATCCTTCTCTTGCAGGTTCTGGTCTCCACTGCAACCTTGGCTTGGGGTGTTAACCTCCCTGCTCACACGGTCATCATCAAAGGGACACAGATTTACAGTCCTGAGAAAGGACGCTGGACTGAGCTGGGTGCCCTGGACATCTTGCAGGTAAAATCCCGCTCCCCAGTTGGGCACTCCACTAACGCAGGGCATTTAAGTATCCAGACCAGCATTCTTTCTCATCACAAGAAACTTGAGACTCTGTATCGGATCCTATGCTTGTATCTCAAGACGTGTGATGTGTTTTGTTTAGATGTTGGGTCGTGCTGGAAGGCCTCAGTATGACACGAAGGGCGAAGGTATCCTGATCACGTCCCACGGCGAGCTGCAGTACTACCTCTCTCTTCTCAACCAGCAGCTTCCCATCGAGAGCCAGATGGTGGCCAGGCTCCCCGATATGCTCAATGCAGAGATTGTGCTGGGAAACGTCCAGAATGCCAAGGTGAGGACGGGGTGCCCATATCCGGTTCGTGTTTGGAAATAGTTCCGAGGTTGGCAGCCTTCGGACATTATAGACATTGCGATGACCCAAAGAGGCGTGGCACAAAGGCAACACAGTCAGATAAGCAATAAGAGTCCCTTTATTAGCTCCAACTTTGCCCCCGATGTCCTGGTTACCTTCTGGCTGGAGAAAACCTCTCCCAGGAACAGCCTTTGACTGCCAAAAATTAAGTCCAAGATATGAGCAACACAAACTGTAACTTAAAGTCCAAGCAACCCAAACTGCAGTAATTAGTTTGGCAGGGCAGAAGCAAGAATCTCAGGCTTGAATGCACCGCAAAACTCACATGGTTGGGAAGACGCCAGGAATAGAGATAACCAAAGTCAACATAAGATAAACTTACGTTTACTCCCAGCAGCTGCATTTATTTTAAACTCTCTTCCCAGCTGTGCCTAAAAAAGGGAATGGAATCAGGGCCCTTTCTTCCCCCATAAGCCATGCAACCCACGTTGCTCTCTTCTCCGTTTCTCCCTGCGTGGCCTAGGATGAAGAGGGGGTGGGCCTGGGTCTTCCTCTGAACTATCTCCCTTGTTCTATCTCTTCCCTGCTCTGCCCAGCCAGACTTTGCCCTTCCACAGCCAACGGAGCCACACTCCCGCTCCCTGTTAGCTGTCCGTCTTCCTCCTCGGATTCAGACTCCGACAGGGGCATGACAGACATGAAGTAAGAAAAGGAGGTTGTGCACTTGTGTGCCACTTAGTAAGCTATCCCATATGGAACCAACAGCAGGCTACAGTTTTAATAAATAAATGAATGGTTAGGATGGAGCTGAGTAACAATTACACACCGTGACATCAGTGACATCAGCAGACACATAGAGATAAACCACATCTACATACCAAAGATGGATGTAGATATTGCTCACCAAAAGGCTGCAGAAGCCGTTTCATTCCCCTGTCCTTGTAGCTTTTCAGAGACTAATAGCACTTCCCTGTGCTTCCTCTTTGGGCTGTTGCAGGATGCAGTGAACTGGCTTGGCTACACTTACCTCTACATACGGATGCTGAGGTCTCCCAATCTCTACGGCATCTCCCACGACGACATGAAAGGAGACCCATTGTTGGACCAGCGCCGACTAGACCTGGTGCACACAGCAGCCCTGATGCTGGACAAAAACAACTTAGTCAAATATGATAAGAAGACGGGGAATTTCCAGGTTAGTACAGAGATGTCCAGGTTACTTTGCCTGAACCAAATGCCATCAGCGTCTGTTAATGGCCTGGCCATAAATAATCCCCGGTGTTGGTGATTGGTGAAGAGCCGTGATGGCACTGTGGTTAAAAGGCAGTATTGCAGGCTAACTCTGCCCACAGCCAGGAGTTCGATTCTGACCGGCTCAAGGTTGACTCAGCTTTCCATCCTTCCGAGGTCGGTGAAATAAAAAAGGGGGCAATATAGAAATAGCACTTATATACCACTTCACAGCACTTTACAGCCCTCTCAAAGCGGTTTATAGAGTCAGCCTCTTGCCCCCAACAATCTGGGTCCTCATTTGACCCACCTCGGAAGGACGGAAGGCTGAGTCAACCTTGAGCCTGGTGGGATTCATTTTGCCAAATAGCAGTAGGAGTAGCTTGCAGTACTGCACTCTAACCACTGCGCCACCGAGGTTCCTGTATGCTGATGTTGTAAACCACTTAGTACCGTAAAACATTGCGAAGTGGTATACAAGTCTAAGTGCTATTGCTGTTATGTATGAGGCCCAAAGTATCCACACAAAACTAACAATAGAATAGAATAGAATTGAATTGAATTCTTTATTGGCCAAGTGTGGACACACAAGGAATTTCTCTACAATGCATAAGCTCTCTGTACATAAAAGCTGTAAGTGATGAATCATGATCGTAGTCATAAAAATACATTCATCATGAATCATAAGATACAACACTTAGTAATAGACACAGGATAGATACCAAATAAGCAAGCAACATAAATCATACTAGGAAATGAAATAAAACAATATAAATTGTAAAGATACCAGCAACCAAGTTATAGTCATAAGTAGAAAAGGAGACAGGTAATAGGAAAGATGAGAAGAATAATAGTAATACAGTCTTACTAAATAGCTTGACACAGTTGTGGGAATGAGTTGTTTAGCAGAGTGATGGCATTGAGGAAAAAACTCCTTGTGTCTAGTTGTTCTGGTGTGCAGTGCTCTATAATGTCATTTTGAAGGTGGGAGTTGACACAGTTTATGTCCAGGAGGTGGGGGGTCTATAGATATTTTCAGAGCCCTCTTTTTGACTTGTGCAGGATACAGGTCCTCAATTGAAGGCAGGTTGGTAGTAATTGTTTTTCCTGCAGTCCTAATTATCCTCCGCAGTCTGTGTCTGTCTTGTTGGGTTGCAGAGCCATCAACCCTTTCACCTGATTACTACCAGCTCCCGTGGCTTTAGAACAGCCACACTACAATGCCCAATAGCTCTGCCTACGGTGGATTCTTCCTTCTCCCCGTCTTAGCTGGTCTTTCCCCCGTCGTTCTTCTCCCTCCGCAGGTGACTGAGCTGGGCCGCATCGCCAGCCACTATTACATCACCAACGATACCATACAGACCTACAACCAGCTACTCAAGCCCACCTTGAGTGAGATTGAGCTCTTCCGCGTCTTCTCCTTGTCCTCCGAGTTCAAGAACATTACCGTGAGAGAGGTAGGAAGTCGGAGGCGGCATTTCCTTCCAGGACAGTCACGTCAAGACTTGCTTTCTCCAAATCCTTGCTTTTATCAGGGGAAGGAGGAGAATATTAGTGTCTTAGTTTCTCTGCTTGTTTTTCATCTTTCAGGGATTAAAATAGTTTTTGGAATATTAACACCGATACTATTGTTGCTTAGCTCAACTTCATAAAAATAAAGGCACTCAACTTATTGGTCCTCAACACCAATAAGACCTTATAGTGGACTATAGAAGGAACATCCAGCCCTTGCTTATCAACGGAGACCGAGTGGAGCAAGTGGCCAGTTTTAAGTGTCTGGGTGTTACCCTAAAAGAGGACCTGACCTGGGGGGCTCACATTGCAGCACCGGTCAAAGGGGCCCAGCAGAGATTAGACTACCTGAGGCTTCTCAGGAAACAGCAACCGAATGGAAAACTGCTGGGGACCTTCTGCTGCTGCACCATAGAGAGTATCTTAACTTACTGCACACCTGTGTAGGATTTGCCAACTGCACAGGGGCAGATCGGAAAGCACTCCAGAGGGTTAATGTCATTGTCCAGAGGATCCTGGGTTGCCCTCTCCCCTCCTTGGAAGAGCTTTGTAGCTCCCGCTGCCTTAAGAAAGTTCAAAACATTCTCAAAGATCCATCTCATCCTGGGAACCCCCTTTTTTTGAACTATTACTATCTGGCAGACGGTACCGGATAATAAAAACAAGGACAAATAGGCTGAAAAACAGCTATCCCAGGGCAATAGCTCTTTTGAATTCTGCTGTATAGTGCAGTGTTGGTACAATATCAGGGGTTTCAATTCAATGTGTGGAGTGTGAAGGGTGTGTGTTTGTTTTTATTTTCATGGTCATGATGTGCACTGAAGATGGTGTTTGATTTCATTGTACAAGATGCAAGGACAATAAACTAAACTAAACTAAACTCATTCCTCAATATCTGGCATTCTAGCTATTCTCTTCACTTTTCTCAGAAACTCACGGTCCTTTCATTTTTTATTTTTTATTTTATAGAATCTAGCCACAATTTTTAGCTTGCAAGCCCTTTGTTGCTGCCCTTTTAGCTTTGGTATCGATTGACTTAACATGGGTAGTAGAAGTATGGATGATTTGCAGTAATTCACCCATCACCTTAAGCCAACGGATTCGTAGATTGCAGCCAAATTATACCGTTGAAATGAAGAAACTTTATTCAAAAGTGGTTCAGAAAAGCTCCTTTCTAGTCCTTTTGGAACTAAATTCTGAACTCCACCTTCTTTTATCTTTATGCAGTGAGTCCAGTTGACGGAATCCTAATAAAAATAAAACTCTTTTTGCTTGTTCGCTTTTTTGCTCTTTCGACTCTAGCGTGGCAGAAGTGACTCACTTTTCAATTTCCCCCCCCTCTCCTCATCTTTGCAGGAAGAGAAACTGGAGCTTCAGAAACTACTGGAGAGGGTCCCAATTCCAGTGAAAGAGAGCATCGAGGAGCCAAGCGCCAAGGTAGGTTCCTCCAAGCCCTGCCTGGATTTGCTTAACTTTTACAGTGCATATGCCTATTCATACGCGTCGCCAAGTACCTAGAACCGTGATGGTGAACCTAGGGCACGTGTGGCACAGGTGGCACGCGTAGCTGATTGTGTGGGCATGTGAGCACCAAGCCAAACTTATCTGCACTGCACATGTGGACACCTCCCAGCTGATTTCTGGCCCATTTGAGGCCTTTTTCGCCTTTCTGCGGCCTCGAGGGAAGCCTTTGCAAAGCTGGCTGAGGAATTCTGGGAATTGAAGTCTCCCAAGTTTTAAAGGAGCCAAGGTTGGAGAGGCTGAGGAACTCTGGGAGATGAAGTCCACAAGTCTTAAAAGTAGCCAAGGTTGGAGACCCCTGCTTTGGAGGGTGCTTAAGTTCGCTTTCTCTCCTAGATCAACGTGCTCCTCCAAGCCTTTATATCTCAACTGAAGCTAGAAGGCTTCGCCCTCATGGCTGACATGGTCTACGTCACTCAGGTGAGCCGCAGTTCTGAGGTAATTTGATGCCTCCATCTTTGGGTGTCGCTACCCTCATGCTGGAGAAGATTCTCCCAGGGTTACCGGATCCTTGTGGAACCTGAAGATTCCTCCCCCCATCCCACCCCCAACATTTCGTGAAATATTAAAAACCATAACGCCCTTGGTGGACTAGAGTCCAGTTTGTCTGCTCCACCTCTTGGTTGTCCAAAGTTATACGGTTGAGGGAGTTAGGGGAGGTAGGAATGCCACCACAATCTGATCCTCATGGAATTGGGAGTGTCAGGGCTCCCGGTAGTAACCTCCATTTAAATCATGATTTTCAAAGCTCAAAGAAGATTTATTAGGAGTAGACATGCCGGTGCTACCTGGGTGTAGCCAACTCTGAGGCACATCATTCCTTGTCACCCTCGACCCTGGTTTCCCCCCCGGGTGTATCATAATTCATATTCTCCAATGGGACACATCCATAGCCAAGAGTCATCAATCATACTCTTCAGTAAGCATTTTGCAGGGCAGAAACTTCAGTCACCTAGAAACTTATCTTTGAAAAACATTTATGGAGTTTTGGTTTGCAAGCTGCCTCATTACTCCCCCCCTCCCTTTCTATTGGCAACTGTAAAAGACCATAGAAATATTTTATGAGTTGACATTAGGATTCAGAAGGTGATGGTTCTTTCGCTTGTCAGGAAATTAAAAGCTCTCTGGGATGGGATGCCCAGTATTTTCCTCTTTCTCTAGGTACCTGTTGTGTGTTGAAATTGACACTCTCATTTTGTATTCTTAGTCTGCTGGGAGGCTCATGCGTGCCATCTTTGAGATTGTCCTTAACCATGGCTGGGCACAGCTCACCGACAAGACCCTCAACCTTTGCAAGATGATTGACAAGCGAATGTAAGGCGGCTTCTCTTCATTTTTCTATATTTTCTGTCACTTCTAACCAGTCATAGTCCTCTTCCTATTGTATAGTTTTGTTTCTATGCATGTATCTTCAGAAATAAGTTTAGCTCCTTGTAAACTATTACTATAATTAGGTTGTTTGAAACGGGGCTTAAGGATTAAGATAGGAAACGTACTGTATGTTAAACTTCAAAAAAGGAATATATACAAATCATTTCCCACAAATGATGCATCTGGCTAAAATTTACTTGTGATCATTTGTGTCCTGGCTTCCTGAATTCTGTCTCTGTGTTTGGGGAAGAACATAAGGGAAATGTAAATACTGCCGGAATTGTAACAATTTTTCAACAGTGTTTAATAGGGTTAATGTGGAGAAAGGAGGGGATCGGGCATAGAAGTTGTGGAGATGTGGGTGTCTTATGTCAGAATATCCTAGAAACCGTTTAAATATTCTAATAAGCGCCTCTGTTTCCAAAGAGATCTTGTGAGAAAAACCTCTTCTGACCCAAACTTTGTTCCAAGTAAACAAACACCAAACAGAGATAAAAGCAAAACCTTTTAATGCCTCTCTGCGGAATTCCATTCATTCATGGTTAAAAAGCTACGAAAACGAATTGTCTCTGATAAGAACGAGGCTTTCCAAGGTTGTGCAAAGCTGCCAAGAACACTAGATTAAGTTACTAAGAAATATTCCAAACACAAAGAGTCTCCAAACGCCAACCAAGATAGTCCGAACTTCCACAAGGCTTGAAATGCAAAAACTTCTTTGCTTCCTGCAAAGAATCCCGGTCTCTCAGGCTGGCTTTTATCCCTTAAGGGAGGGGCCATTACCTTGCAGCCTCACTCCCGAGTTGCCCGTGCTGCTGCAGCTGCTCTTTCCTTCGATCATCCCTGCGTGCATGCGCACTGGGCACAGGCTCCTCGGGGGCCTCTTCCTCACTGCTGCCAGCCCCCACCATCTCCGAAGGCAGCACTCCACTCCCTGATGGTTCTGACTCCATCCCTGCATCCCACGCAGGCCCCTCATCCAAGTCCTCGCTCTCCGAGAACTCAGCCGTCTGCACCTGCTGCCGGTGGACCACAACAAAACCAGAAATGTGACTGCAACGGTGTAGTTCCCACATGCTACGTTGAGAGGACAATGTTCCGTTTTTGCACACACACAAGCATGTACAAGGAACATGCCCATCTCACCAAGATAGTAAAATTACGAAGTCTTTTGCGAATGAGCAAAATTGGGTCTCCCAGCCCTCACAAAAGGCCACTTTTCTGCAAGTAAAAATAGAAGGTTCAGCCAGATGAAAGGAAGTAAAATGCAACCTTCTAGTACCGGGACGGCGAACCTATGGCACGTGTGCCACAGGTGGCATGCAGAGCCATTTGCGCTGGCACGCAAATTCTAGGCAAACTTACCTCACTGCGCATGCGCGTGCCTCACACCTGATTTTCGGCCCGTTTTGAGGCCTTTTCCGGATTCCCAGAGGTTTGAGGAAGGCTTCTGCAGGCTTTGCAGGCCAAAAACTAGGCCCGTTTCATCACTTCCTGTTTTTTCCGGAAATACCGGAAGTGACAAAACAGGCCTAGTTTTTGGCCTGAAAAGCCCGCAGAAGCCTTCCTCAAGCTGAAAATCAGCTGAAAATCAGCTGTGAGGTGCAGTGCAGATAAGGGGGATTACCTGCGTGTGTGTAGGGGGCGCACACACAATTTTCGGCCCAGGAGCCCAAGAAGGTTAGCCACGACTCTTCTAGTATTTTGCTTTTTCTAGCCATGATTGAGGCTTGAATCTTGAGAGGTGCAATAGTGAAGTTAGACCAGCTCCCTGCACCGATTCCCAGTTTGAGATGCCGTTCCTAGAGATGCCAACTATGATGGCTCTGGATCCTGAACAGCCGCCGTCTTGTTCCTCCAGGTGGCAGTCCATGTGCCCCCTCCGTCAGTTCAGGAAGCTGCCCGAAGAGGTGGTGAAGAAGATCGAGAAGAAAAACTTCCCGTTTGAGCGGCTCTATGACCTGAATCACAACGAAATAGGTCAGTGAGGAGAACTGCGGTATCTCAGGGAGGGGAGGGGTGTGAATTGGGGAAGGTACTGTATCCCTTTGCAATGGGTGCGTTGCTCAGTTTTGTATCGCCACCGAGTGGAGTGCGCATCTTTGATCCTGAATGAAATGCTCAGATTACGGCTGAATTGGAAGAAAGCAAAAACTTTGACCAGTGAGGAGCTAAGAAATGTGGCCACGTATTATGTAGGTCGTTGCAATAAATAGAATTTGTAATTAATTTGATATTTTTTAAGTAAATACATTAAAACAGTAAACTCCTAAAGACCGTTTGAATGCAAATCAGTGTGTGATTATGTAAACGAAGACTCAATCACCCAGGTCAAAAGTATCTAAAATTTGTAATTAATTTAATATTTCTAAGTAAAGTAAATAAATTAAAACAGTAAACTCCTGAAGACCATTCGAATACACAAATACAAACTGGTGTTTGATGTTGCAAATGAAGACTCAGTCGCCCAGGCCAAAAGTATCTCAAAAGATTAACTCGTGGCAATTCGGTTCAGTGTTCAAATTGTGTTTGAAGTGACACACGAAGACTTGACCTTGCATTGAAAAATGAGTTGTTGGGTAAACTAAAAAATGCCTAAGGTCACATTGACATTGTAAGCCATAAGCCAAGATTAATAAACCCAGTGACCGGTTTCACATGGCGTGTTTAACCTGAATAATGCAAAAAACTTACCACGATGTGTGAACCCAGCCATAGGGAATACCCAGCCCTGCGGTCAAGATTCGAAGCTTACTCAAACTGCTTTCGCTTTTACTGCTGCTTAGCTTGACCTGTTGGGGGGAAGGAAGGGGGAATTGGAATGTGGATCATAACCATCAAGCACTGATGAGAACCAAGGTCACTTCAGCAGGGGTTTGCCAGACCTTCCAGGCATCTTCTCACAACAATATCGTGACATTTAATTGGACCCTGTGACTCATACGAATTGGAAGGAGGGAAGATTCTGTACTTCAATTATATTGAGTTGCGCGGGAATTAGCCAGAGCTGGTTTTGCTTTCATTCTGCGCCGAAATGATGTGATCCATAAAGTTTTGCATTTAAGTGATGGTGCTTGCTGGGTTGGGTCCGTCAGTCGGAACTTTTGACACCCGAGAAGGTCCGCTTCTCCTCCTCTTTGACCAATACTCTCTCCTTCTGCAGGAGAGCTCATTCGGATGCCCAAGATGGGGAAGACAATCCACAAGTACGTCCACCTGTTCCCCAAACTGGAGCTGTCTGTCCACTTGCAACCCATCACCAGGTCTACTCTGAAAGTGGAGCTAACGATTACTCCTGATTTCCAGTGGGATGAGAAGGTAAACGGGCCATCATGAAATCCGCCGGAACCATCTCGGGTAACGTTGAGGAGGTGGGATGTGAGGGTCACTTGAGGATGGCCTTTCATGGTGGAGAAACTCCCTTCAGTCTTGGTTGGGTGGCTCTCCTTGCTTCCTCGGTTACGATCCCATCTCTCTTTTTTTTTTGTGGTGGGGGGCAGGTCCACGGTTCCTCGGAAGCCTTCTGGATTTTGGTGGAAGACGTGGACAGCGAGGTGATCCTCCACCACGAGTATTTCCTTCTGAAGGCCAAGTACGCTCAGGACGAGCACCTCATCACCTTCTTCGTGCCCGTTTTTGAGCCTCTCCCTCCGCAGTACTTCATCCGGGTGGTCTCCGATCGCTGGCTTTGTAAGTCCCTGGAGAGGTTGGGCGAAGAGATTTATGCTTTCCTTGCTGGGAACAGCGATGTGGGGAGAATGCGTTGTGAAGGCGTCTTTATCTGCGCATAAGCATTTCCTTGCAGAAAGTCAGCCCAGTTTGGTATTTCATAACAGCTGTGGTGGCGCAGTGGTGAGAACGCGGTACTGCAGGCTGACTCTGCTCACTGTCTTCCGTTCGGCAGTTCGAATCTCACCGGCTCAAGGTTGACTCCCCCAGGTTTTCTTTTAATTCTTGTTTTTCCATTGTGAACCTGGGTCCAAAACAGCTCACATAAATACAACACCTCAGAAAACATGTTTAAAAGTTTAGTTTAGCACCGATTCAAGAGCCATATACTTAAAAAACGGAAAAAAGAATAATTTACACTTTATGTACAGTTACAAATCAGAGCCCATGAGGAGTGTAAAGGAGGCAGAAATAATCAGTCCAGTCTGGATTGTTGTTGCTATTGTCTGTTGCGCTCCTGAAGGTTATTTGGAGCCAGTAGGGTGTCCGGTACAAACCACAACGACACCCCCAGGTAACGTTGCACGACGGATAACAACCTGTGTGATAACTTAACGAGCCACATGGCATCATTTGGCTCTCCTGCAGAGGCAGCCAGATTGAAACACTGCTCAGGATTTCTAAATGGTTGTCTCTCTCCTCCAAAGGAGACCAGCCCCCCCGCCCCCCAGCAAGAGAGAAACGTGGAGAGCTGGTTAAGGTTGGAAAAGATAATTAAGGAACACTTAGACTGGAAACCAGGAATATTTTTGTTGGGTATAATGCCAGAAGGCTATGACAAAGGGAACTGTATATTGAATTTTGCATGTATTGACAGCTGCAAGGACTATATTTGCACAACATTGGAGAAACGAGAACACCCCATCCGATGAGGATGTAATACGGAAAATACTTGACTGTGCAGAGATGGATAGATTGACATTAAAAATAAAGGCACAGAAGACACAGAATATTACTGAACCTGGAATAGATTTTACGAGTGGCTAGAGATAAGAGGCAGAAATTAGATGAAGAAAGATGATCGTTATGTGAGAATTAAATACAAAGAGGGTTGACAATTAGAAACATGTTGAGATAAGTCATAGAACTATAAATAAGCTAATACAAAAAAACTCAGCTAAAATTATTTTGTTACACTATCACCATTGTTACTAGTATATATGTTGATATTTCTGTTTGTTTGTTTTTTCTTTTGCTTTTTCGTAAATGATATGCCCTGGCAGTACACTGTGTTCAAAATGTTTATGGATCAAAATAAAACCATATATTAAAAAACAAAATGAAAATAAAGGGAGACCGGTCCCCAGCAAGAGCGAAACGTGGAGAGCTGCTTCGGGTTTTTCTCCTCAGCCTCTTGGTGCCCCGGGGGGGGGGGTCTCCAGGTGTCCCCGTTCCTCAGGTGTGTTTGTCTGCTTGCTCACTCCAGCCTGCGAGACGCAACTGCCAGTCTCCTTCCGACACTTAATCCTGCCAGAGAAGTACCCTCCTCCCACGGAACTGCTGGACTTGCAGCCCCTGCCGGTCTCTGCGCTGAGGAACAGCGCCTTTGAGGGCCTCTACCAGGACAAGTTCCCCTTCTTCAATCCCATCCAGACCCAAGGTCAGCATCGCGGGGGGGTCAGGGGAGGGCCCTCCCGGTGCCAGTGGGGGGATTCAACGTAGTTTTGACTACCGGTTCTGTGGGCGTGGCTTGGAGGGCATGGTGTGGCTTGGTGGGTGTGGCAGGGAAAGGCCACTGCAAAATCCCCATTCCCTTTGATTGCTTATTGTACCCCGTGACTATCGTTAAGTGTCGCACCTGATGATTCTTGACTCTTGACCAAATGTATGTTTTCTTTTATGTACACTGAGAGCATTTCCACCAAGGGAAATTCCTTGGGTGTCCAATCACACTTGGCCAATAAAGAATTCTGTTCTGTTCTGTTCTATTCTATTCTATTCTATTCTATTCTATTCTATTCTATTCTATCCTATCCTATCCTATCCTATCCTATCCTATCCTATTCTTATTGTACTCTATGATTATTATTAAGTGTCGCACCTGATGATTCTTGACTCTTGACCAAATGTATGTTTTCTTTTATGTACACTGAGAGCATTTCCACCAAGGGAAATTCCTTGGGTGTCCAATCACACTTGGCCAATAAAGAATTCTGTTCTGTTCTGTTCTATTCTATTCTATTCTATTCTATTCTATTCTATTCTATTCTATCCTATCCTATCCTATCCTATCCTATCCTATCCTATCCTATTCTTATTGTACTCTATGATTATTATTAAGTGTCGTACCTGATGATTCTTGACTCTTGACCAAATGTATGTTTTCTTTTATGTACACTGAGAGCATTTGCACCAAGACAAATTCCTTGTGTGTCCAATCACACTTGGCCAATAAAGAATTCTATTCTATTCTATTCTATTCTATTCTATTCTATTCTATTCTATTCTATTCTATTCTATTCTATTCTATTCTATTCTATTCTATTCTATTCTATTCTATTGTACCCTATGACGATTATTTAGTGTTGTACCTGATGATTCTTGACTTTTGATGAATGTATCTTTTCTTTTATGTCCACTGAGAGTATTTGCATCAAGACAAATTCCTTGTGTGTCCAATCACACCTGGACAATAAAGAATTCTATTTCTCCGCACCCCACTAACCTGCTTTCCAGCTCTATTCTCCTGGGCAGGGCAACCAAAGGAGACCCAGCCAATCAGCTGGGACTCAATGGGAGGCAGAGAATAGATGGGGTTGGCGGGGCCAGTCAGAGGTGGGATTGACCGGTTCTCCAAACTACTCAACATTTCTGCTACTGGTTCTCCAGAACTGGTCAGAACCGGCTGAATACCCACCTCTGCCTCCCACCCAAAAATGTATTTATTTGGGCATGGAGAGCTTCCAGGAGATTGCATGCCTTTGCAAATACAACACAGGGATGTCTTAATAAACAAGAGCCACCAGGAACTAAAAAAAAAAACAGATAAGGAAGCCAGCCTGTCTCTTCTTCCATGTCTAGTGTTCAACACGGTCTACAACAGCGATGAAAATGTCTTTGTGGGTGCGCCAACGGGCAGCGGGAAGACCATCTGCGCTGAGTTTGCCATCCTGAGGATGCTGCTGCAGAACGTGGAAGGCCGCTGCGTCTACATCACTCCCATGGAGGCTCTCGCTGAGCAGGTGCCGATCTCCCTCCCAGCTTGCCGGATTTTTTTCTGAGTCTGCTCTTCCCAAGGAAGCGAACAGATCAGAGCTCAATGCAGGTTGCTGCCCCTACATCAGGGGTGGGGAACACTGGCCTTTTTGTGAATTGTGGACTTCGACTCCCAGAACTCCTGAGCTAACATGGCTGGCTCAGGAATTCTGGGAGTTGAAGTCCACAGGTCATGAAGGGGCCATCGTTCCCCATGTTGGCTCAGGAATTCTGGGAGTTGAAGTCCACAAGTCATGAAGGGGCCATCGTTCCCCATGTTGGCTCAGGAATTCTGGGAGTTGAAGTCCACAAGTCATAAAGGGGCCATTGTTCCCCATGTTGCCTCAGGAATTCTGGGAGTTGAAGTCCACAAGTCATGAAGGGGCCATCGTTCCCCATGTTGGTTCAGGAATTCTGGGAGTTGAAATCCACAAGTCATGAAGGGGCCATCGTTCCCCATGTTGGCTCAGGAATTCTGGGAGTTGAAGTCCACAAGTCATGAAGGGGCCATCGTTCCCCATGTTGGTTCAGGAATTCTGGGAGTTGAAGTCCACAAGTCATGAAGGGGCCATCGTTCCCCATGTTGGCTCAGGAATTCTGGGAGTTGAAGTCCACAAGTCATAAAGGGGCGATCGTTCCCTATGTTGGTTCAGGAATTCTGGGAGTTGAAGTCCACAAGTCATGAAGGGGCCATCGTTCCCCATGTTGGCTTAGGAATTCTGGGAGTTGAAGTCCACAAGTCATGAAGGGCTGGGGTCCCTCACCCTTGTTTCTACAGAGAGTCTCAGCAGATGTGAAAAGGGGGGGGGATTGGCGAGCCTAGAAGAGGCCAAGCTAGCAGAGGTTTGAGCTGGAGGATCTCTGTGGGCGTCCTCATCTCCCTCTTCTCCCTTCTCTGAGGCAGATCTTCCTGGACTGGTATGAGAAGTTCCAAGAGCAGCTTCTCAAAGTCGTCCTGCTGACGGGGGAGACCAGCACGGACCTGAAGTTGCTGGGCAAGGGCAACATCATCATCAGCACCCCGGAAAAGTGGGACATCCTGTCCCGGCGATGGAAGCAGCGTAAAAATGTACAGAACGTCAACCTCTTCATTGTGGACGAAGTCCACCTCATTGGCGGCGAGAACGGGGTGAGAAGTCACTTGTTTTGAAGGGAGCGAGCAGGGCCCAGCTTCCTTTTGCTCCATTCTTCCCTGGAGCATTGATGGTGGGAGAACAATCACTTGAATCGCTTTCTTGCTGGTGGGAAAAATCACTTAACTAGGAGCCCGCTAGGGTGACCTGCACCTCAGTTCCTCAGATGCATTCATGAGTATTTATGATTCCAGTAGATTTTGACTCTATTTATCATAAAAGTTAATTAGAGAGCTCTCCAAACTCCAGATATTTTTTGCCATTGTAGGCTGATAGGTCTCTGCTCCAACATCCTGCATACTACAGTTTTAATCCCAGCGATAAATTTTGCCTCCTCATAAATCATGCCTGGATTATAAAACAGTAGCTGTAGAATTGTAACTGGGGACAAATCATACTGAACCCTTAATGGAATTACGTGTCTATGGAAGTAAGTAAGTAGGATCCCCCAAGGTTCTACCTTAAGCCAAGGACTGTTCATAAACAATTTAGATGAGGCGATAGAAGGGGAACGCCTCAAATTTGCAGACAACATTAAACTGGCAGGAACAGCCAACACCCCGGAAGATTGGCTCAAGGTCCAGATGGCTCTCCAGAGACTAGGACACTTGGGCCCTTTCTAACAAAATGAAATTCAGTGACAAGAAAAATAAGGTTTTACGCTTAAGGCAAGAAAAGCCAAACACAGAGGTATGGAACAGATAGAGCCTGTGTCAGGGCTCCGGCAGTTACCCTCCATTTAAATCATGAGTCTCTAGCCAAACTTCCAAAATTTAAAAGGGATTTATTAGGAGTAAACATGCCAACACTGTCTGGGTGTAGCCGACTCTGAGACATGTCTTTCATTGTCACCCTTAACCCTGGTTTTCCCTCCACACCCTGGGTGTATCATAATCCATATTCTCCAATGGGACACCTCCATTGCCCAGAGTCATCAATCAGGCTCTCCAGTTGGAGTTTTGCAAGGCAGAAACTTTGGTCACCTAGTTACTATCTTTGAAAACTATTTATGGAATGCAAGTTGCCTGCTGTTCCCCCCTCCCTTTCTGTTGGCAACTCTAAAAAGACCATAGAAATATTTTATGAGTTGACAGCCTGGCTCAATAGTGGCAACTGTCAGAGGGAAACTGGGTGTCCCTGACTCAACTTTGCTTTCCTTTCACAGCCAGTCCTGGAGGTGATCTGTTCCCGAATGCGCTACATCTCCTCCCAGATCGAGCGGCCCATCCGCATTGTGGCTCTCAGCTCGTCCTTGTCCAATGCCAAGGATGTGGCCCATTGGCTTGGTTGCAGCGCCACGGCCACCTTCAATTTCCACCCCAATGTGCGCCCTGTACCTCTGGAGCTCCACATCCAGGTAAGCCTCCCGCTCTTTCAAACGGGCAGCTCCGGCCAGGCGGAGGCCCTCCTGCCAATCGGTCCATTGCTCGATTGACCTCCGGGGTCACCTTCATCAATTGACAGAAGGTTGGTGTGATGACCCAGGGCACCGCACAGCGATAACACAGGCAGCTCCAAATTCCCCCAAAGGCTCCCAAGTCCCAGAGCAAAGTGAGGACAAACACACGCGCACACACACACACACACACACCCCTCAATCAGCCTCTGGCTGCAAATAGTCCAGCCCAACGCTGTGAACACCACAGCTGCATAAACCCAGCAGGGCAAGTTGAAGAATCCAAGAAGCAAGGGAGCACGGTAAGTAATCCGGAAATCCAGAAAGAATGCAAGGAATCCAGGAAAGTCCAAACTTTGGCACTCAACACTCCAGGAATTCAGCATTTGTTCCCGACAAATGCCCCTCTCCACAGCATCTCCTTAAGTCTCGGTCCCCAGGTGTGCCTCGTGAAGAGGGACGGGGTGCTGTCCTCCCGAGTGGTTGGGTCAGTCTGCGCTGTTCTCGCCTTCTCTCCACTCTCCATGCTCTCGGATCAGGAGGGGGCGGTCCTTGCTCATCGCCTGACATCTGCCTCTCGTGTTCGCTGCTTAGCCTCTCTCGGTCGTCCTGTTCATCTTCCTCTGCAGATGTAGGCTCTGACGGGGACACGAGCCTTTGCGTGTTCTTGGGCGAAATGGATTCCCTTTCTGTCCCTTTCAACATCTCAGCTTCGTTTCCCATGCTGTCGCTGGGCTTTTAATTGCAGTTCTTCCTTTGAAAGTTCTGCCCAGCCAGTAGATTTGACGCTATTCGTCTTCTCTCTCTCTCTGTTTCCTTCCCTTGCTTTTCTTTCAGGGCTTCAACATCAGCCACACGCAAACCCGCCTGCTCTCCATGGCTAAGCCCGTCTACCACGCCATCATGAAGCATTCTCCCAAGAAGCCGGTCATCGTGTTCGTTCCCTCTCGCAAGCAGACCCGGCTCACGGCCATCGACATTCTCACCACCTGCGCTTCAGATGTCCAGAGACACAGGTAGAGTGTTCTGAACCCGGCTCCCAAACACAACCAACCCTCCTGTCTTTAATAGGAGTGCCAGCAGCCCCAGCAAAATAATGTCTGTCTGTCTGTCTCTGTCTCTGTCTCTCCCTCCCTCCCTCACTGCAGGGAGAGACGGACTAACCAGCCTGTCGGGCAGGGGGGATGTATAATAGTTGTCTGGCACATCTATTCCTCTCCCTCCCCTGCCTTTGATCCCCAGAGCTCGGGAGGGGCTTCGCTACCAGCGATGGCTCTTCCATCCCAAGGACCGGCCCATAGATTTCCACTGCTCTCCTCTCCTCTGCCTTCTGCTCATCCACGTGTCAAGCACTGGACCCAGCTGGTTCTCCTCTTCCTCATCAGCCACCTCCAGACCTGGGGGTTGTTAATTCTCCATCTGAGGGCTGGCAGATGGCCCAGGCTCCACCTCTGTCTCTCTCTTTCTCTTTGCCGGCTCCATTCCCCTGATGCTCACCCTGACTCCCACACCTCCTCCTCCTCCTCCTCCTCCTCCGATTCAGCTGCTGGAGGGGCCGGCGGCCGACAGGCCACAACACAGACCCAGAAGTGCTTTCGAACTCGACTCCCGTTTCCTGCTCCCTTCCCTGCCCGACAAGAGTCCGGTCCTTGGGAAAGCCGCCTTCTCCTTCACGGAGGACAAGCTGGTTAAGATCCGGCTGGCGCAGCCGTTCTGATCTGCCCGTTTTCCTGTCCCGACAGGTTTCTGCACTGCACCGAGAAGGACGTGGCTCCTTACGTGGACAAACTGAACGACAACACCTTGAAGGAGACGGTGGTGAATGGGGTGGGCTACCTACACGAGGGGCTGACCTCGATGGAACGACGGGTGGTGGAGCAGCTGTTTAGCTCAGGTAAAAGCGGCAAAGGGGAAAAAAAACAAAAACGCCAGACTAACTGAGCCCCAAAACAGGCCTAACTTGGAAAACAAACAAACAAACTTCAGATTCACAGGGAAACCACTTCATGGATTCAATGCCTTCTGCTGGAAAGATGAGCTAGTAAACTGTAATATTGCCGTAAAAGACCACGAAGGCAGAGCGTGCTTTTACTTTTCCACTGGGGGAAAAAATAAATTTGCAGAGAAGAATGGAATAGAACGGAATTAGAACAGAACAGAACAGAGCTGGAAGGGACTTTGGAGGTCTTCTAGTCCAGCCCCGTGCTTAGGCAGGAGACCCTATACCATTTTAGACAAGTGGTTGTCCAGTCTCTTTTTAAAAACCTCCAGTGATGGAGCGGCTCCAATTTCTAGTGGCCAGCTGTTCCAGTGGTTAATTGTCCTCGCTGTTAGGAAGTTTTTCCTTAATTCCAGGTAGGTTCTCTCCTTGATTAGTTTCCATCCATTGGAAAGTAGTAGTAGTAGTAGTAGTAGTAGTAGTAGTAGTAGTAGTAATAATAATAATAATAATAATAATAATAATAATAATAATAATAATAATAATAATAATAATAATAATATTTGGACCCTCTCTTCTTTGTTGGCAGCCCCTCAAATACTGAAGTTCTGCTATCATGTCACCCCTAATTCTTCTTTTCTTCAGACTAGCCAGACCCAAAGCCTGCAGCCGTTCTTCCTATGGTTTAGTCTCCAGGCCTTTGATTCTCTTAGCTGCTCTTCTCTGGACTTTTTCCAAAGTCTCAATGTCTTTTTTGTAGCACTATGATGAAAATTGGGATTCCGTGTTCCAGGTGTGGCCTTACTAGCGTTTCAGAAAGCGGTACTAATACTTCATGCGATCTACTAGGGTAGATTTCTTGGCAAGCAGATGAGTGAATGACTCCCTAGGTCAGGAGTCTCCAACCTTGGCCACTTTAAGACTGGTGGACTTCAACTCCCTGAACTCTGGGAGTTGAGGTCCACCAGTCTTATAAAGTGGCCAAGGTTGGAGACCCCTGGCCTAGGTGGTGGTTCCGGTTCTAGACTGTTTCTCCTTGGTGGTTTCTCCTCAGGGGCCATCCAGGTGGTGGTGGCTTCACGGAACCTCTGTTGGGGAATGAACTTGGCTGCCCACTTGGTGATCATCATGGACACGCAGTACTACAACGGGAAGATCCACGCGTGAGTGAAGGGTCCTGGGGAGGGGTTGTCTGGAAGCGCCACTAAGCGGGTGGCAGTTTGGGGTGCGATGGGGGAAATGAAGAGGGAGTTGGAATTGGGTTGGGTTGACTTTTGGGGTGGGGTTTCCTTTTTTTAAATTTATTTATTTTTCTAATTTTTATTTACTTACGTTATGCCTTTATCTCTCTATATAAAAGCAAAATACCACTCAAGCATCATCACAAAATCTCCAGAACCGTCAAGCCTACAAACTTGAAATGTGGCACTTATGTTCCTCTTGGCTTCTAGGGGCTCACTAAGAAAGGATTTTTTTCCAAATGACCCTCAGAGCATTTAGAGTATTTTCCTATATTATTCATTAACACGCTCTGATGCTAAGGAGTTCTACTCCCCCACCCCACCTGGAAAGAAATCTCTTCCAAATGCAAAACGCAAGCAGAGGAGAGGAGTTTCAGTTTCACAGCACCAAGCAGCTTTAGTCCAGAACAGTTGAGCTAAGCCATGCCCAGGCTCCTTGCTGTCTCCTTGCTCACACAGCAAATACTGTTTCAGTTTCCAAACAGCCCTCAACTATCTCACACACTGACAGGACTCTAGCCAGATGAATACCGATGGATGCTGGTAGGCAGAGGCAGAATTTTTTCCCCTTATTTTCCTCCCCCAAAACTAAGCCTGACCACATAGTTTCGTAGAGAAGCAGAGGTATCGAGCTAGTTATGTTTATAAGTAACTCAAGGCAGCAAACGTAGCCCGCAAACTTCCTATTTTTACCACCACAACCCTGTGAGGTGGGTTGGGCTGAGAGAAGAGAGAGTGTTGACTGGATCAAAATCACCCAGCTGGCTTTCGTGGCTAAGGCGGGATTAGAACTCACAGCCTCCTAACCTGTAGCCTTAACCACCAGACCAAACTGGCTCTCTTTTTCCAATTAATCTGTAAAAGTTGCTGCTGAAATCCAGATCTCAAGGGGCCTTGGAAGTTGGTTTGCCTTCAGGACTTGACAGTTCTCTTAAATTAAGATTAAACTATGGTCCCTTGTGCTTTACAGAACCTCTCTATTAATGTCCAGAGAGATTGCTGCAAGATTTAGAGCTGCCTCTCCATGCAAATGAGATTTGACCTTTAAAATGTTCACCTTGGAGCAATGTGGAATATATGTAAAAACACGGATTTATGTCTAATGCAGTTAAAGGTATATGATCTATTCACAAAGAGGTCAGAGAGAGTAAGTGGGGCTTTCATTAATTAGTTAAAATCACAGCTGCTGTTGCTGCTTACAGCTAACCTCTGTCCTGGACAAAGGCATGAAAACATCATTTAAGTTTGCAATCCCAGATTCAGTTTGCAAGCTGTGCCCCAAACAGTTAACCAGGTTCTTAACTGACTAGCTTGTGAATTGTTCCCCTGGTGGCAGGTACGTGGACTATCCAATCTACGATGTCCTACAGATGGTGGGCCGTGCTAACCGCCCGTTGCAGGATGATGAAGGACGCTGTGTTATTATGTGCCAGGGGTCCAAGAAGGTGAGCAAAGATGGGAACTGGGGCTCCTCAGATTTGAGATCCTTCTAGCAGTGAAGAGCTTTCTGGCTGAGTGGCCACAATCTCAGCATTGTGGGGGCCTGATATTTTGCCAGCCACTTTGGTTGGCATCTTCAGGGGCAGAGTTAGCTGCTAAGGACTTCTCAGTAACTCACAATCAATGAACAGGAACTATCTGGACTCTAGTCTAGGGAAGAGAAGGACCAGGGGAGACAGGAGAGCATCTTCCAATATTTGAGAGGCTGCCACAGAGAGGAGGGAGGGGGGTCAAGCTATTCTCCAAGGCCCCCGAAGGCAGGACAAGAAACAAGGGATGGAAACTGATCAAGGAGATATTCAACCTGGAAATAAGGAGGAATTTTCTGACAGTGAGAACAATCAACCCCTGGAGCAGAAGTTGCCTTCAGAAATCATGGGAGCTTCATCACCGGAGGCTTTCAAGAAGAGACTGGACTGCCCTCTGTCAGAAATGGTGTGTAGGGTCTCCTGCTTGGGGTTGGACTGGATGACCTACAAGGTCCCTTCCAGTCTTAGAGCTGCCAAGGTTGGACACCCCTGAGTTACATTATGAACCTCAGAAGTCTAGGGAAGAGAAGGACCAGGGGAGACAGGAGAGCAGCCTTCCAATATTTGAGGGGCTGCCACAGAGAGGAGGAAGGGGTCAAGCTATTTTCCAAGGCACCCAAAGGCCAGACAAGAAATAATAATGGATGGAAGCTGATCAAGGAGAGATTCAACCTGGAAATAAGGAGGAATTTTCTGACAGGGAGAACAACCCTTGGAACAGAAGTTGCCTTCAGAAGTTGTGGAAGCTTCATCCCTGGAAGCTTTCAAGAAGAGACTGGACTGCCCTCTGTGAGAAATGGTGTAGGGTCTCCTGCTTGGGCGTGGGGTTGGACTAGATGACCTACAAAGGTCCCTTCTAACTCTGTTCATCTGTATTTGAATTTAGCAAGGTGCTCTCTGATTGCTCCCAGAGTTCAAGGAAGTTAGTTCCTTATCTGGATGGACTTTTGATTGATTTGTTTTTGAAGAAATTCCAAGAGAACCAGTTCTTGGTGGGTCCTTGAACCTGGCTGTTGATTGGTTCTTTAGGTAGATGGATTTCTAACCTGTTTCGGAGAATGTCAAAGTGATCTTATTCCCGATTGGCTCGTGTTTGAGACAGGATTTTTTGGGGGGTGGGGTGGGGTGGGGTGGGAGGTGAAGCTGCTGCAGGTTCTTCTTATGCTACCTCCAGATTAAATAGCCCTCAAAAATCATTGAAAATATCAGAAAATTAGATCCTTCCGGGCATTCGGCCTGAAAAGCTCCCCTCTACTTGATGAACTCTGGCTTGCAAAAAAAAAAAAACCTACACCCTTGAAGCAAACCTACAGTGGGTGGATGTGGGGGATCGTTCATTGATTTTGCATGTTGTGTTGGCGTGGTTTGTTCGGAGCAGGTTCTTCTCTTCCGTTCTGGAACCGTTTTCTCCTGAAACCCTCATTTTAAGCAGGCAATTTCCCTCCCCACAAACGCTAAATATCACTCTGGCTCTTCCCTTCCAGGATTTCTTCAAAAAGTTCCTCTACGAGCCCCTTCCGGTGGAGTCTCACCTTGACCACTGCATGCACGACCACTTCAATGCCGAGATTGTCACCAAGACCATTGAGAACAAGCAGGACGCGGTGGACTACCTCACCTGGACCTTCCTGTACCGCCGGATGACCCAGAACCCCAACTATTACAACCTGCAAGGTGAAAGGGACGCTGTCCCAATCTTCCTGGTGTCAACTGATCAAATATTTCTATGGTCTTTTTAGAGTTGCCCGCAGAAAGGGAGGAGTCGGGAGCAGCGTGGCCACTTGGGAATCAAAAGTCCATTCCAGAAATAGTTTTGGGAGGATGCCAGGAACTCAGATAACAGCAGCCCACATTAGATAAACTCAATGTTTGTTCCTGACAAACGCCCCTTCCAACTGGTTCTCCTTTAAACTCCCTTCCCAGGTGTGCCTTGTGAAGGGAATCAGGGCCCTTTCCCCCCTCATAACCCACATTGCTCCCTCTTCCGTTCCTCCCTGCGTGCCCTAGGATGAAGAGGGGGGTGGGCCTTGGCCTTCATCTAAACCCCCTCTCCCTTGTTCTACGTCTTTCCTGCTCTGCCCAGCCTGACTTTGCCTTTCCCCAGCTTCCTCCAGAGCCAACGGAGCCTCTCTCCTGCTCCCTGACGGCTGTTCCTCTTCCTTCTCGGAGTCAGACTCCGACTGGGGCATGACATCGATGGTTTAAGCCTCCCAATCCTTTTAATATGTCAGTTCATGTCAGAAAACATTCTTAAGCCCTGCTGCAGCATGTAGACATGGTCCCTTGCCTTTATCTAGTCTGTGTCAACTCATAAAATATTTCTAGAGGTGCCAACAGAAAGGGAGGGGGGAGCAGTGCGGCAGCTCACAAACCGAAACTGCATTCCATAAATAGTTTTTCAAAGATTGTAACGAGATGACTGAAGTTTCTGCCTTGCAAAATTCTAACTGGAGAGCCTGATGGATGACTCTGGGCTATGGATGTGTCCCATTGGAGAATATGGATTACGTTACACCCAGGAGGTGGAGGGAAACTCAGGGTCAAGGGTGACAATGAATAGTGTGTTTCAGAGTCGGCTGCACCCAGGCAGTGCCGGCATGTTAACTCCCAATAAATCCTTTTTAGGTTTTGGAAGTTTGGCTCGAGACTCATGATTTCAATGAGGTTAAGTGATGGGATCCTAACACCTGGATTCCTCTCCCTGCCTGCTCCCCGCCCCCCCAAGACCCATTCCAGGCAGCTCCTGGGCAGTTTCCCAGCCACTCCAGACGTGCAGCTCCTGACTTTCGATCTGTTCCTCCGCCCAGGTGTGTCCCACCGTCATCTCTCCGATCACCTTTCTGAGTTGGTGGAGCAAACCCTGAGTGACCTGGAGCAGTCCAAGTGCATCAGTGTGGAAGACGAGATGGACGTGGCGCCTCTGAATCTGGGCATGATCGCAGCTTATTACTACATCAACTACACCACCATCGGTATAATGGGTCTGGGGGGGGGGGGAGAGAGATTGAGAGGTGGCGGTGGTGGTGGTGTCGTGTCCGTTGCTGCCACGGCCTCCAGCCTTGTTGCTCGGCGTGTGATGCAGCTTCCCTTCCTTTCTCAAATTTCCCGCTTCTAGAACTCTTCAGCATGTCCCTGAATGCCAAGACGAAAGTGAGGGGCCTGATTGAAATCATCTCCAATGCTGCGGAATATGAGAATATTCCCATTAGACACCACGAGGACAACCTCTTGCGGCAGGTAAGGGAATAATCCTCTCTCTCTCTCTCTCTCTCTCTCTCTCTCTCTGCCATGGGAGGTTCCTGGTTGTTCTGACCCAGCTCCCCAAACACAACAAACCCTCTGTATTTAAATCAGTGATTCCTTTATTAGGAGCGCCGGCAAAAGGTTTCTCTCTCACGGCAGGCTAACGAGTCCATCTGGCAGGGGAGATGAATAGTTGTCTGCCAGACCTATTTATCTCCACCCCCTGCCTTTGATCCCCACAGCTAGGGTGGGGCCTTCGCTAGCAGCAGTGGCTCTTCTATCCCAAGGGCCGGCCCATAGATTTCCACTGCTCTCCTCTCCTCTGCCTTCTGTGCATCCATGTGTCAGGCACTGGACCCGGCTGTTCCTCCTCTTCCTCATCAGCCACCTCCAGACCTGGAGGCTGTTGACTCTCCATCTGAGGGCTGATGGGCGGCTCAGGCTTCGTCTCTCTCTCTCTCTCTCTCCATCTCTCTTTCTGTCTCTCTCTGTCTCTCTTCCTCTTTGTCTCTGTCTCCATCTCTCTCCCCCCCCACTCCTTCTCTCTGTCTCTCTCTGTCTCTGATGTTTCTCACTCTATATCTCTGTCTCGATCTTTCTTTCTCCCTCATTCCTTCTTTCTCTTCCCCGCCCCACTCCTCTCTCTCTCTCTCTCTTTCTCTCTCTCTCTCTCTCTCTCTGCCGGCTCCATTCGCACTCCCCCCTCAGAGCTCCCAGGTTGCCTTGCTGCTGACCCTGACTCCCACACCACCTCCTCCGATTTGGTTGCTGGAGGGGCCGGGAGCCGATAGGCCACAACCCTGGTTCTCCGGTGGGTTTTCTGGTGACTTTTACTCAATGGTTACATCTCCACAGCCAGCCCTTCGGTGGCTTTAGCTAAGGGGGAAAGCCCGATTCTCTGCTGCTCGGGAGTGAGACGGGCAGCAAATAAAATTTAAGAACTGAAGCCCATTCTTCGCTCACCCAACAGAGAGGTGGCCAAAGGCGGCCCACCCACTCCCTCCTCCCTCCCTCCCCCCAAATCCGTTTGGGTTTTTCAGAGGTGGTCTTTTCCCGTTCTTAGAAAAACTCCGTGTTTGGGAAGTCTTCCTATCAAAAGCCAGCCAGTATAAAGAGAATGGACGATAGTTTTATTAGCTTCTGTCTTTTAATCAAATGCGTTAATTGGGGAAAAAGGCGCCTACTGGGCTCCTTCTGATTTTGGGCTACTTTCAGTAGCTGAAGTTTAAAAAAACCCAATTCTGTGGGAACTTCTGTCTCTTAGCTTTTCCGCTCCTGCGATCTTCTCCGTGTCTCCCATCCGAGCTGCAGAGAGGGGCAGCCATAGTTGCTCTCTGTCTTAATTGCTTTGTTGAGGAATGTGCGGAAGGACAATTATCTCCAGGGATCCCTTATCAAGAAGAAACGTAGCGGATTGCAAGAAGCAGGCGGGTTTCTTGCAAGATCCCATGTGTTTCCCCCCCCCAAAAGGCATATTTTGCCCAATGAACGCTCCAATCTCAATAGCGTAAACCCTTCCTTTGATTAAATGTAAGTGGGGCCTCCGTGGGCAGCAGATGGAGATGACAGTTTGTGACAGTGTACGGTCGTCTATCATGCTTAGAAGCCCCCCCCCTCCTCCTTCCTTCCTTTTCCTTTTCCAGCTGGCCCAGAAAGTGCCCCACAAGCTGAATAACCCGAAGTTCAACGACCCCCACATCAAAACCAACCTCCTTTTGCAAGCGCATTTGTCGCGGATGCAGTTAAGTGCGGAGCTCCAATCGGACACCGAGGAGATTCTGAGCAAGGTACAAGCGTCAACTCATAAAATGTTTCTATGGTCTTTTTAGAGTTGCCAACAGAAAGAGGGAGAAAGGGGGAGCAGTGCAGCAGCTTGCAAAGCCAAAAGTGCATCCCATCAATGTTTTCAAAGATAGTAACTAGGTGACTGATGTTTCTGCCATGCAAAATTCCAACTGGAGAGCATGATGGATGACTCCAGGCTATGGATGTGTCCCATTGGAGGATATGAATTAGGATACACCCAGAGGGGTGTGTGTGTGTGGGGGGAAACCAGGGTCAAGGGCGACAGTGAATGATGTGTCTCAGAGTCGGCTGCACCCAGGCAGTGCTGGCATGTTTACTCCCAATAAATCCTTTGAAAGTTTGGCTCGAGACTCATGATTTAAATGGGGGGAACTGCTGAGATCCTGACAACCAGAACAGGTGGTGGGGGTAGAACAGCGGGGAGGGATGGCCAGGTCCTATGTGGCACGGCCTTGCCTCTCCGGGTCTGGCCGGAGCATGGGCTCCCTGGGCAATTCAGCAGGGGCTCCACCCGGCACCCTCAAGCCGATCCTTTGCCGTTTCTCAGGCCATCCGGCTGATCCAGGCCTGCGTGGACGTCCTCTCCAGCAACGGCTGGCTGAGCCCCGCCCTGGCGGCCATGGAGCTGGCCCAGATGGTCACGCAGGCCATGTGGTCGAAGGACTCTTACCTGAAGCAGCTGCCGCACTTCACCTCCGAGAACATCAAGCGCTGCACGGAGAAGGTGAGCGCAGACTCGCGGGCTCCGCCCTTCCAGCTCAGTGGGGTGGAGCCATCTGGGACGAGGGCACAGCAGGCCTTCCCACGGGAGAGGAGAGGGAGAACGGAGTGCCCGGTTGCACGAGTATTTAAAAACAAAAAAATCAAACCAAGCCATTTATTTACAAGATTTATATCCAACCTGCTTGAGCGAGAACTCTGGGCTAGGCTGGCCGGCTGACTGTGCTGTAAAAGTAGCCAACCTACTGGGAAGGGTGAGGGGTTTCCAAGGGCTGAGCTTGGCCGAAAGTCTTTGAGCTGCTTTTTGTCTTTCTTGAGGAATAATTGAGAACCAGGGAGGGCCCCAACTTAGGCAAATATAGCCCTTAGACTTCTATACCGCTTCCCAGGGCTTTTACCGCCCTCTCTAAGCGGTTTACAGAGTCAGCCTCTTGCCCCCAACCATCTGGCTCCTCATTTTTCCCACCTTGGAAGGACAGAAGGATGAGGGAGGGAGGAAAGAAGGAATGAAGGGAGGAAAGGAAGAAGGGAGGGAGGGAGGAAAAGAGGGAGGGAGGGAGGAAAGAAGGAAAAAGGATGGAGGAAGGGAGGGAAGGAAGAGCAATAGCCCTTAGACTTATATACCGCTTCCCAGGGCTTTTACCGCCCTCTCTAAGCGGTTTACAGAGTTAAGAGTCAGCCTCTTGCCCCCAACCATCTGGCTCCTCATTTTTCCCACCTTGGAAGGACAGAAGGATGAGGGAGGGAGGAAAGAAGGAATGAAGGGAGGAAAGGAAGAAGGGAGGGAGGGAGGAAAAGAGGGAGGGAGGAAAGAAGGAAAAAGGATGGAGGGAGGGAGGAAGGGAGGGAAGGAAGGAAGGAGGAAGGAAGAGCAATAGCACTTAGACTTATATACCGCTTCACAGGGCTTTTACAGCCCTCTCTAAGCAGTTTACAGAGTTAAGAGTCAGCCTCTTGCCCCCAACCATCTGGCTCCTCGTTTTCCCCACCCCTCGAAGGATGGAAGGCTGAGTCAACCTTGAGCTGAACAGGATCGAACTCCTGGCAGTGGGCAGAGTTTTGCCTGCCATGCTACACTCTTAACTAGTACGACACCAGGAAGGAGAAGGAGAAAAGGAATAAGAGGAAGGGAAGGGAAGAGAAGGAAAGGAGAAAGGAGAGGAGAAAGGAAAAGAATAGCCCGTAGACTTATATACCACTTTACAGCCCTCTCTTAAGTGGTTTACAGAGTCAGCCTCTTGCCTCCCGACAATCTGAGTCCCCATTTTACCCACCTGGGAAGGATGGAAGGCTGAGTCAACCTGGAGCCTGATGAGATTCGAACGGCCAAATTGCAGGCAGTCAGCAGAAGCAGCCTACACTACTGCACTCTAACCAGTGTGCCACCACAGCCCGTGTCCCTAGAGCTCCTTTCGGGGCCGTTTTTGGAAGCAGGCCCTCCCAGAGAGGAGCATCTCCCCAATTCAAGTCGCTCTGTCCCCGAAGGAGGCCTGCTTTATTCCAGAGCGTGCTCCGGACTGCTTGCGGTCCGGAGAAGTTATGAAATCAGGAACTTCATGACTGACCCCCAGAGCGACAGCTGCCTGTGGGTAGTTCACCCTGATTCCTTCTTGCCATTGCCAAAAAAGCAAAGGACTTGAAGAAACACCCCAGAGGTGGGACCACAAATGCCTCCCCACCGATCCTGATGCGTGTGTCAGCTGCTTGTGTGTGTGTGTGTGTGTCTTTCAATGACACCGTAACCCGGAAGCTTTTCCTCCTGGGGGCGGGGGGCTGCCAGCACCTGCTCACCCCCCGCCTGTCATTTCCTGCAGGGAGTGGAGAGCGTTTTTGACATTATGGAGATGGAAGACGAGGAGCGCAACGTCCTGCTCCAGCTCTCCGACACCCAGATTGCCGATGTGGCTCGCTTCTGCAACCGATACCCCAACATCGAACTGTCCTACGAGGTGGTGGAGAGGGACAGCATCCGCAGGTAAGGCAGCGGCCGGGAAGGTTGCAAGAGGAAGGGCTTGCGGGGCGACGCAGCCCGGCGGGAGCTGTTTTGCCTTCTCACTATTCTCGCGGCTTCTTGGCGGAGGCAGGACGCGTGGGGTGGGCTTGGCTGCCGGGGAGGAGGGAGAGGAAGGAGGGAAGAGGACAAAAAAGAGGCTGAAAGAAGGGATTGGCTCTTCGGTTTCAGAGCGGGCTAGTTTGGGAGCGTGCTTGTGTGTGTGTGTGTGCAAGCTGAAGAATGACAAATTTGGGAATCAGCTTCGCAGTAATTTGTACTGAGGAGCTACTGCAGAACTTTGAAATCATCAAGATCAGGTGAAGTGTTCACCTGTCCCTCTTGCAAAGCTTTAGGAGATGCTCTTTTTAGAGTATTAGTACCGCCTTACAATCCCTCGGTAAAGGCCACACTTGGAATCCCGCATCCAGTTTTGGTCCCCACGATGTAAAAAAAAGTGTGGAGGCTCTAGAAAGAGTGCAGAGAAGAGCAACGAAGAGGATTAGGGGATCGAAGGACTAAGGGGTGACATGATGGCATCTTCCAATATTTGAGGGGCTGCCACAAAAAAGAGGGGGGGGGGGTCAAGCTATTTCCCAAAGACTCTGAGGGCGGGACAAGAAGCCATGGATGGAAATGAAGCAACCTGGAACTAAGGAGAAATTGCCTGACAGTTGGAACAGTTGATCAGTGGAACAGCTTGCCTCGAGAGGTTGTGAATGCTCCAACACGGGAAGTTTTGAAGAAGAGATTGGACAACTGTTTGTCTGAAATGGTAGAGGGTTTCCTGCCTGAGAAGAGTTGGACTAGAAGACCTCTAAGGTCCCTTCCAACTCTGTTCTTCCCTTCCCTTCCCTTCCCGAAGAGCATGAAATGCTTTGGACTTTCTAAGACTTTTTCTCTAATAGCTTTCAGGTTCTCCCTTTTTTAAAAAATAAATAAATAAATGGGGCATTCAGAGGCTCCTTCTCTGCCTTCAACTCTTTCTGTGAGAGCTGGTTTGGGGTCCCCCCCCCCTTAGCCCTTGGGAAGCAGGTAATAGCAAACCACTTTGGGTCACCTTTTTCAAGAGAACTGCAGGGAGGCGTCCAGGCAGTCATCAGGAGTTGAGACCGACTCGAAGGCGCCAATAAAAAAAAACCGGGGATAGGATTCCATGCTGGAAACTGCCATGGTTTTAGCATATCTGTCGATCCTTCCAACCTGTTGCTTGTGCTGGACTGGGAAGGGAGCGAAGGCTGTAAACAGTAGAGGGGCGGGGAAAACGTGTGAATCTCCTCGCTTTGTTTCTCCAGTGGAGGCCCTGTGATTGTGCTGGTGCAGCTGGAGCGAGAGGAGGAGGTCACCGGGCCCGTGATTGCCCCGCTGTTCCCACAGGTGAGTGGGGTCCTGGGAGGAAGATTCTGGGAAGCCGGTGAACGATCCAGCTTTGGGGAGAGGCTGTGTTGTGGCCCCCCTGGCGGCTGCCAGCAGAGCTAGCAGCAGGGTCAGGCGAGTGGGGAGAGCCTGGGCCAGGAAGTCTCCGATGAGGAGGCAGAGGCAGAGCTGGGGCCCGCTGTCTGTCTGTCTCCAAGGGCCCGTTGGGGCTGAGAGCAGCCCGTTGTTGCCCGCTCCCACGTTGTCCTCTTGGCTGCTTCCTCCCTGCAGAAACGTGAGGAAGGCTGGTGGGTGGTGATCGGCGACTCCAAATCCAACAGCCTCATTTCCATCAAGCGACTGACGCTGCAGCAGAAGGCCAAGGTAGGACACTCCCACTTCTATGACAGTCTTGATGGTTGTTCTGACCCAGCTCCCCAAACACAACAAACCCTCTGCGGTTAAATCGATGATCCCTTTATTAGGAGCGCCAGCAGCTCCGGCAAAAAGTTTTCTTTCTCACCGCGGCTTAATGAGTCCATCTGGCAGGGAGATTAATAGATGAACCCCAACCCTTTGGCAGGCAAGCTCAGTTCCTTGCCGTTCCCCCAAACCAGGTTCCTTCTTCTAAAAACCCAATTCTTTTAACGCTGTTTAGGTGAAACTGGATTTTGTGGCTCCAACCACGGGGACACACAACTACACCCTCTACTTCATGAGCGATGCCTACATGGGCTGCGACCAAGAGTACAAGTTCAGCGTGGACGTCAAAGAGGCAGAGAGCGACAGCGACTCCGACTGAGTGACAGGCTGGCCATCATCCTTGGGGATGGACCTTCTTCATAAAGCCATTGTGGACTTTCTTGGAGCAGATAACCAAGGTGGCTTCGGTGATGTTCTCGGTTCTTCTGCGTCCGTCTAAGCCTCAGCCAACGGGTGTAAAAAGGGACTTCCACCCTTTTCTTGTTCCTGCCAGCATCTTTTGAGGTTTTTTTCCTTTTTTTTTTTTTTAAATCTCAGCAAAACAAGCCGCAGCTTTTATGTACGGTGTTTGGAGTAAATGAGCCGAATTGATTGCTAATTTTCCAAAATAAAACTTCCAGGAACTAACTCGGCTCATCTTTTGGGGGCAGAGTAGTCCAAGTGAAGATAGTTGTTAGAGCCGTGGTGGTGCAGGAGTTGGAAGGCAATATTGCAGGTAGACTCTGCCCACTGCCAGGAGTTCGATCCTGATCAGCTCCAGGTTGACTCAAGCCTCCCGTCCTTCTGAGGTCGGTAAAATGAGGAGCCAGATTGTTGGGAGGCAAGAGGCTGACTCTTTAAACCGCTTAGAAAGGGCTGTAAAAGCTCTATGAAGTGGTATATAAGTGCTCTTCCTTCCCTTCCCTCCTTCCTGGTGCCTAGTGCTTAGTGCTTAGTATGCAGTATTGCAGGTTCACTCTGCCCACTGTGAGGAGCTGGATCCTGGCTGGCTCAAAGTTGACTCAAGCCTCCCGTCCTTCCGAGGTTGGTAAAATGAAGACCCAGATTGTTGGGGGCAAGATGGTGACTCTCTAAACTGCTTAGAGGGGGCTGGAAAGCACTGGAAAGCGGTATATAAGCCTAAGGGCTATTCCAATTGCTACCTTCCCTTTTTTTAAACCCTTCCATCCATCCCTCCCCTCCCTCCCTCCCTGTGGTTAGAATGCAGTATTGCAGGCTAATTCCGCCCACTACCAGAAGTTCGATTCTCACCAGGCTCAAGGTTGACTCAGCCTTCCATCCTTCAGAGGTCGATAAAATGAGGACCCAGATTGTTGGGAGCAATTTGCTAATTCTGTAAAAACTGCTTAGAGAGGGCTGTAAAAGCACTGTGAAGAGGGACATAAGTGCTACGTGCTAGTGCTATTCCTTCCATCCTTCCTTTTCCTTCTTTAGTTCCTTCCTTCCCTTCCTTCCTTCTAAAGGTTGACTCAAGCCTTCCGTCCTTCCGAGGTGGGTAAAATGAGGACTCAGATTGTTGGGGGGCAAGAGGCTGACTCTATGAACAACTTGGAGAGCGCTATAAAAAACTGTGAAGTGGTATATAAGTCTTAAGTGGTATATATTTGTTCTGCATGTTTCTTGATGCCCTTCCAATATCCCAACCTCCTATACTACATGGATTTGCATTTTCTTGCACGTGAATTGTATAATCGTTGCCATTCATTATCTGGTGTAAATGGAGAATCCCTTTTTTTAAAATAAAAAAAAAACAATCTCAATTGCAGGAGCTTAAATAGAGTCTTGCCCTCCTCTGAATAAAGTGCTCCTCCACGAGTCAGAGGGAGGTCTAAATAAAGAAGCTGCAGGCACCCTTTTTCTTCTAAATAGGACAAAATTATTCCTCTAAGCTGTGTTCCATTAGCAAAAATTAATCCTTTGCAGGTCGCAGATTTTGTAACCGATCGTACGTTTTCCGTATTCTGCCTGCATCAATTTTAACAGAATTCAGAGTTCCAGGAAGCCAAACGGCCAGGCTTTACAATGCTGATGGCTGCTGAAAGTGGAATCTCTTTAGTTTTTTTGGCTGACTCTTAACAGCTCTTTCGCAATAAAAGGGTGAACAGATGCCGCTGGATTTGAAAAAAAAGCTGCTTGTAATACTTGGAAAGTGGCAAGAACCCTATTAATGAACCAATTTGAGGAAGTGAAGCATGTCAGGAAGTTGAACAGCTGCCAGATGAGAAATTGTAAAGTACAGATGGAGTAACCACTGAGCTATTATTTAGAGTGCAGGAGAGGAGACGAGACCCTCGGAGTTAACAGCCTTGCATTGCCAAAATAGGAAACCAGCTAATGTGGCTTAGGAAGTGGTACAGCTTCAGGGATGTGTCTGCGTCAAAGGAAGGTGATGCCGGAGAAATGTGCAGATGATTCAGCCACTTCAGTAATTCATCATGCAAGTAGTTGTTGTTTTGCTACAACGAGCAGGCATCGATGGAAGAAAATGCTACGTGTTAAGGGGAACAAAGTGCCAGGGAACAAAAGATCAGAGAACTAATTGCAGGTGAATAATTGAGGGACACAAGAGGACTTCGTTAAAATTATCTTGATTTTTATAGCCAGGCCATCATGCAAGTCTCTCCCTCCCCTCCCTCCCCCGGTGTATTTAGATCAAACCCAACTTTTTGGCTTTGTAGTTGGCCAAAAATAAGTCATTATTGGGACATAACCAGCAGGTAGCCGTAGCCCTTAGACTTCTATACCACTTCCCAGCCCTCTCTAAGTGGTTTACAGGGTCAGCCTCTTGCCCCTCAACAATCTGGGTCCTCATTTTACCTACCTTGGAAGGATGGAAGGCCGAGTCAACCATCAGCCAGTCAGGATTGAAGTCCTGGCAGTGGGCAGAGTTAGCCTGCAATACTGAATTCTAAGCACTGCAGCACCATGAAGGAGAAAGAGAATAAGAGAAGGAAGGAAGGAAAGGAAGGAAGGAAGGAAGGAAAGGAAGGAAGGGAAGGAAGGAAGAGCACTCAAACTTATACACTGCTTCACAGTGCTTTCCAGACCTCTCTAAGCAGTTTACAGGGTCAGCCTCTGTCCCCCAACAAGCTGGGTCCACATTTTACTCACCTGGGAAGGAGGGAAGGCTGAGCTAACCTTGAGCCCATGAGGATCGAACTGCTATCAGTGGGCAGTGAATCCGCCTGCAATACTGCATTCTAACCACTGGGCCACCACAAGGGCAGACTCTCTCTGTCTCTCCACATCCACATAGCGTGTTGTTTTCCACTAAGAGCTTCCACTTGAGCACATCAGTTTGACATGTAGACATTCCCAAGTCATCCCTTCAGGTGTGGAACATGCAAAAGCTAGCAGGCTTACCAGCACACCTGATTATTCCGTCCCGGGGAAGCAAGCTGAATCGACTTGCCTGGAGGAAACTGTCAAGTGAGTGTGAGGGGGGTGTCTATTTTTAATACATTTGTCCACTGTCAGGAGTTCAAAAGAGGAGGGGAAGGAGAAGCTCTTAAGAAACCTGCATTGTGATTTTTCTCTACTTGTCGCGGGTTTGTCTTCCTGCTGGAAAGAAGCTGGATGGGTTTGCGGGAACTGCAACGTGCCGGGGGGGGGGGAAATCAGACGATTGGAACGGTGAATGCAGCTATATTTCAATGGATGAGAAAGAACATGGAGGATAAGGTGAAGGAAATGATGAAAAAGCTGGTCCCCATCGGGTCATTCACAAGTGAAAAATAATTGATTTTAGAGAGGATTGTTCTTAAAAATGAAATGGGAAGTGGAGAAAAACTAGGTGCCCATCATAAATGGGGGGGAAAAAAATCCCGAAGAAGACATTCCTTGGCAAAAAAGCCCAAACCTTGTACTATCAGTCCTGCCCTTTGAAATCCATCCTTCCCATCTTCCTCCAGCCTGTCTCTTTCCTTTTCCCCAGAGAGAGAAATCTTTGTGTTTTACCTTAGCCCCAGGTTGGGGAAGTTATAGTTTAATAAAGCAGTCAAGGTGAACAACAGGTGTTCTATTTTATTCATTTTGTATAGATGCCCAAATCACAGCTCCTTTCCCTTTCCTGGTTTTATCAAGGAGGAACCAACATTTCAAGCTTCTGATTTCACTTACTCTGAAGCCGGCGTAGAAGGGAGGAGAACCTTGACATTCCCCCTTTAGTGCACTCTGCTTTGGGACTAATACCCTGGGATCCATATATCAGAGAACAATCAAGATTCCCTTTCAGTTAAATCCAGTGTTTTCCTTTGATAAGGTAGTGGGGAACTGCAGTTCTTCGGAAAGGATGGAAACAGCGACCACATATCAGTTTGTAGGAGGTTTAGCTGTTGTTGTTTTTCTGGGGGGGAATCTGTGCTTGTGAACCCCACCCTGGAGACAAGAAGATACTCAGCAGGTCTCTGGGCGCTGGTACTTCCAGAAGGCCATTTCTCCATCGTCGCTGCACGAAGCCAGCAAGCCCGGCTCTTTGGGGTTCCAGGCAACGCAATTCACGTCCTGAGAGTGGGCTCGGGCCACGTGGGCAGCCAAGGAGAAGGTGGGCTGATGAGGGTCCGAGAGGGGCTCCTCCTCAAACACCCGGAGGGCGTCGTCCCCACAAGCGGTGGCTAAGGCACCTGTCAGGTGGCACCTGCCAAGAATTTGGAAAAGAAAACCATTCCGCCTTAGGATTAGATGGCTCAGAACGTAGCGGGGCGTTTGAAAGAGAAGCTGAGCGTGAAATGCCTCCCTTTTTACGATGTAATCCCTTAATTCGGGGTGGGGTGGAACTGAGCATTTACTGGCCAGGTGCCCTCCCTGATGCCTACATGGAGTTCACAGCAAAAAAAAATATATTTTTTTTCCCCGCCCTAGGAGAGGAAACATCTGCTGCTACCGAGGGTTGATCTCTCAACCTTCCAAGTGGAAGGTGAGCGTCTTCCACCACTAGGCCACCGTGCCACACAAAGAGGGGAGCTTGGAGGTCTTCTAGTCCAACCCCCTGCTCAAGCAGGAGACATGCAAATTGAGAGAAGTGGCTGTCCTATCTTTTCTTAAAAGGCCTCCGGTTACCCCCCTTTCTTTCCTGCAATTTCTGCAAGGACGATGGGGAGCATGCACGATTCATATTTATAGGGAGAAGGATCGATTGATTTTATAAATGGGATGCCTGGTTTTTTTCAGGCCACTAGATTAAGCAGGGGTGGCTTAGCTTTGTTCTTCTTGTGGTCCTACCCTAATACAGAACGTGGCTTCTTGCCGGTTTATAGAGATGCAGCTATTCTTTTTCTGTGCTTTGGTGGGGAAGGTTAAGAGGTAAAATTAGTGTCTTAAGACAACTATACGACAGTAGCTAAAACATCTTTATCCAAAGATGTTGTTGCAAAGAGGCAGAGTTTGGCTTTGATTGTAGGAATCGGGAATAGTTGCAAAACTTAAAAGGTTCCACAGTGGAAAACAGCTTTCACGGACCTACATTCCTCTGTAGAGAAGCAATTAAAAAGTTGTGCTACTCCTTCATCCACAACGGTGCACGACTTGCAAAACACCCCCAACAACAACCCGTCCTCGACACAGATCTCAGCTTGTCCCAGGACGCTCTGGGCGGGAAGCATCTCCACTTACCATGCCACGTCGTAGACGGTCCGCGTGTGGAAGCCAGAGAGGGTGCAAACACACTTCCAAATGGGATCGGGACTGCTACAGGCCACACCTGAAACACACAAGGGAGTTCCTGACGCTGCTGCCTCTTGGCTCTGCTGCAGGGGCTTCAGGCTTCTTTGCGGGGAGGGGAGGGAGGGGAGGTTTAGAGAGGTCCAATCAAGGGTTTGGTGTGTGTGTGTGTGTGTTGAGGAATAGTTGCTGGGATAGGAAATACGATTGGGTGGGAAGGGGGATACGGTGGCCCTTAAGTGACCCACTTTTATGGTAACCAGGATTTTGCCCTTGGCTCAGAACCTTACTCAGATGCAGGCAGTCTAATACAAATAATTCTCAATTTAATGACCATCATCGAGCCCAAAATTTCTATTGCTAAGTGAGACAGTGTTGTTAACCTTTCTTGCCACAGTAGTTAAGTGAACCAGTGGAACAGAAGTTGCCCTCGGAAATTGTGGGAGCACCATCACTTGAGTCTTTCAAGAAGAGATCGGACTCCCCTCTGCCAGAAATGGTGTAGGGTCTCCTGCTTGGGCAGGAGGTTGGACTAGATGACCCACAAGGTCCCTTCCAACTCTGGTTGTTATCTGTTATCTGAATCACTACAGTTCTTAAAGCTAGTGACACCCAGGTACCATGTTTGAGTTGGTTGATGGACTAATTTAGAAGACCAGAATAACTTTATTGTCACTTTGAATGGACACTAACCGGCGTACGTTAAAGTGGAAATTTTGTTGCACACAGCTTTCACTTCCAATATACACTACATAACCATGCCGGAATAAATAAATACAAAATTATGCATAGACCCACATATATTGTATGACACAGAAACAACACAGTCTGGTCCGAATGTATATGTGTGAACGGGAGAGAAACGAATCTTGCGAGTTTGCTAGATGGATGGCACGGGGAACAAAGCTGCTACAGAATCTGGTGGCCCTGCTAGAAAGTACTTCAAAACCTCCTCCCAGAGGGGAGCAACAGAAACAGGTCGTAAAGCGGGTGTGTGGGGTCTCTAACAAGGCTTCGAGCTCTAGGCACATAAGCATTTATAAGCAATACCCTGAATAACGGGAAGAGAACTCCCTATCATCTTCTCCACTGTACTCACCGCTCTCGGTAGGGACTTTCGACCCCATCATGCTCCCTTCCCTCCCATCTTTTCATCATCATTTTGAATTTTTATTGCAATGTTGTAAGCCGCCCAGGGACACCTTGTAGCAAGGTGGATGGCAAATACATTTTAATAAATAAATAAAGAGTTCTATCCCCTGCGATGTAACACAGGGCACCATGCTGTACCACCCACCTTGCTCGTTGCCTGGCTTAAACTGGCGCCAAATGCGCACGGTCTTGTCGTCACTACAGGAAGCCAGCCTTTCTCCACTCTGGTCAAAAGCCAAACTCCACACCGTGGATTCGTGCCCTTCCAAGGTGCTGAAGCACACCCAGTCGTCTTCCTCCTCACGATACAGTTTGACGGTGTCATCGTAACTGGCAGATGCCAGCAGCTGGGAGGAGGGGAAAAAACAAACCCAAGATCAAAAAAATCCAAATCAGCATCACCAGAAGAACCAAAGACTTAAGACTTTGGAATAACTTCATTCTCACTTTGGATGTACAATAATTGTCATACATTAAAATGAAATTTATCTGCAGACAGCTCTCAAAAGGGTCTCCACCTCCAATATACACTACATAACCATGACAAAATAAATACATAAATACAAAATTATGCATATACCCACATCTATCATATGACCCAGAGAAACAACACAGTCTAGTTTGGATGTCTACATGTACGCGGTGAGAAAAATGAATCTTGCCAAGTTTACCAGGCGGACGGCCTAGGGGAACAAAGCTGTTACAGAATCTACAAAGGACTTACAGCCTGCTGGGCTACGTGGAAAATGCCCATTTCCAGAGAATCTCTGCATTTGTTTCACAAAAACAATCTTCCAGTTGTTGTAGCAACGCAGAAAAGGAGAGCTCCCTACCCTACCCTGTAGAGTTGTAATTGCAGGAATGTTCCAATCTCGGATGGCAAACCTCAGATTAAGAATGTTTCCAAGCAAATACAACTCAGGCAAACAAAGTCACTAATCTATGGATAAAGGAGGATTAGAGAGGGGAAGTAGACATATGTTAGACTTTAACTAGAGATAATTAATTGTATGGATTACTGTACTAAACAGTAACGAAAGTTAAGCAGTAACCAAAGTTAACCAATGATGGAGGATAACTAAAAATGTATATAAATGCAAGACTATACTCCAATAAAGATCATCATCATAATTCAGTTGTTCATGATCAAACAACTCGACTGCCTTGTCATTACAACACTACCCCAAGGAAGAAAGCGGGACTCACCTCTTGGTTAGGATGCCAGACGACATGCTTCACATCCTGCGTGTGAGAATTCAGGACGCTCATGCACTCATATTCATCCTCTTCATCCACTATAAGGGAGAAGGAGGGGGGGGGGGATTTGATAAAAAAAGTGATTGAATAAAAATCCCCATCCGCCAATCACAAAAGGCAGCTTTACCCCGAACAGCTAACATCCGTGACTATACCTTTAACACTATTAAACATCCACACCTGCCTATCTCAGGTCCTTGGGAAGGACTTGATAGGTGGACAAAAATGTCAAATCCAGTCTGAACATCAGGCTGACTCCGTGACAAACCATACTACTACTCATAGTATCACTGGCAATGGCAAAATCCCCATCGGTCAATGGTGAAAGGCAGCTTTAGCCAGAACAGCTTACAACTTGCCATAATATCTCCAACACCATCAAGCATCCACATCTGCCTGGCCCAGATCCTTGGGAAGGACTTGATAGGTGGACCAAAATGCCAAATCTGGTCTGAACATCTGGCTGACAGTGGCAGCTTCCCTAATGTTATTATTTTAAAAAGCCTGACTTACATGAATCTCTTTGACATTCTTAGAAAGCAGTCCTTCCTTCCTGCACGCCCGGAAAGCAAAACCAGAAGCCACAGCAGTGCCGTGTTCTGTGGGGTTGTGAGGACAGAAGCGCATTCCTTCACTTTGGGGATCAAATGGGAGCGGGGTTGTGATTAGCCGTGCTTATCCTGGCAGCCACTTGGTGAGGGCATCGTAACAGGTCCTGAAAATTCCAATGCCCCCCCCCCCCCTCCTGCCAACCTACCCCTATTGCCAAAGGATTGCCTGCCTCCCACGATTCTCCAAGCTCTCGCTCACCTTCCCAAACCCAGACGCTTTTGTCTCGGCTGCAGGTAGCCAAGAGGCTGCCGGACGGGGCCCAGGCTACAGACTTCACCTCATTCTCGTGGCCCTCCAGAGTCGCTGCACACTGGGTGGAGAAAGAGAGAGGGGACGTTTCAATCTGAGACCACAAAGAGAAATGTGCGATGGCCGGGCAGCGGAGGAGATGACCGGGAGGGTGGAGTCAAACACACCATCAGTTTGGAATCACCACGTTCTCACAAGTGATCCAAGTCCAGCCTCCTGGAATTCTGCTGACTTTTGCCTTGACTGTTAGTACAACTGAGCTCAAAATTTATGTTGCTAAATGTCATGCCCTTGTTAGAGTCGGACTCTGAGGGAGAGGAGGAACAGCCCGGAGTGGAGGTGTGGGTCTGGAGGTTGTGGAGGAGGCTGGGGAAGGGCAGAGGCCGGCTGGGCAGTCAGAGGAAGAACCAGGCCCTCTGCATCCTAGGACACGCAGGAATGGAGAACGAAACAACTTGGCTTACGAGAGAGGAAGCATCCATGATCCCCCTCATTGGTTGCAGCTGGGGAGACTAGTATATAAGAGAGACGGTTAAAACACAGCGTTGTCAGAAGCAAAGCATGTTTTATTTTGGGCTGAAGTTATCTTGGTTGGCATCCTTCCAACAGACTCTGCCTTGTTATCTCCTTGAAGTTGGTAATTACTTATCCTGGTCCATTGTGGAAATTCCTTCATTGTAGTCTGTTTTGGTTTTTTATTTCACCTCTATCTGCTCATTAAGTTCGGACTGTATGGCTTTCTTTTGAAGACTATTTTTGAGTACGTTTCATCTCCAACTGAGAATTATTGAACCAGTGGGGCCAAGTTGGAGGCATTAAAGGACATTTATTCACGTTTTGGATTTTGTTACGTTTGTGTTTACACTCCAGGTCATCACAGTGAGTTTTGTCCCATTTTACTGCCTTTTCTTGGCCTTTTCTAACTGGATCACTGCAGTGGTTAAATGATATGAATCTGGCTTCTCCGTTGACTTTGCTTGTCAGAAAGTCACAAAAGGCTTAGAAAAATTTTGTCTTAGAAAAGTATGTTTAAAGTGACTTGATGTTTTTTATTTCTCCATTGAGATTCTCACTGCTCCCTCTTTTTAACTGCATTCCAATTTTGCACCCAGGCAAGATTTGAATTGCTCAGTTCTGAATTGCATTTCTCTAGCGTACTATAAATTGCGCCCCGTAAATATTTGTTATTGCGAGTTGCAACATTTCCAGATGCAGTCGTATTTTGTGTACATTCCCGCTTTATTTTCACAATGCTCTTGCTGCACGTGATGCTCGTTTGAAAATATTGGAACCAAATGAATCTACAAGAGCAGTTACACAACGAAGGATTTAGGATAACCTTAATTTTTTTTTACTGGTTAATCCTCAAATATAGCAATTTAAACGTATTATCTCTCCATTGAGCAAATCTGAATTAGCAGCCACAAAGTTGGATGCTGTACCTCGAAATCATCCTGGTTCTTCTTCCAAATGCAGGTGGTTGCATCAAAGCTGGCTGAAGCCAAGTAGTTCCCACAGGGGGACCAGGCCACCTTGCGGATGGTCCGTTGATGCCCTTCACCCAAAAGGGACTTGCACACCCAGGCATCACCTGGTGAGAGAGAAAGCACCTGGCAATGTGCTTGGCAACATCCCTGCCTGATCTCGGCACCCCAAGACTAACCATATTAATCAAGTATCTACAAGCTGATCACCTGAGCCTACCTTCTTTCCCCCAGATGCGGATGCTACGGTCTCCACCACACGAAGCCAGCAGTGTCCCTGTAGGATTCCAAGCTAGGAACCAGCAACGGGAATCCGGGTGTGCCTGGATGCGGGACAGGAGGGTCAAGGAGTCCTTCATCGGAACACCAAGTGGTCACAACAGAACCGAACCTTAAAACCCCTGCAAATAAAATGAAGAGGTTTTCTTTCAGCAGGAGGGCTTCGTTTACGGTCATGGGATTAAAAAACGGAGCGCTTGACCCCTGGCCTGTGAACATAAGGTTGAACCGAAAGATGGAATTATTGTAAAATATAAAATTAAAAAAATTAACACCCCCCCCCCAAAAAAAAAGCAGTGGGGGAAAAAAAGGGACATTTTTCAGACTTACAAAATGTAGACACTGGGCAAGTGGCTTGGTTTTATGACGGTCACAGTGTGTGTGTGAGGGGGTGTCACATGATCCACCTTTTGCATCCTTCTGGGTTACTAACTTATCTTTTTTTTAAATTTTGTATTGGCTTATTATTATAAAAGGCAAAGAAACAAAGGATGGAAATAGGAAATGAAGGGAAGGAAAAGGAGCAGGGAAAAGGGTGTGTCTGTGTGTGACTTAACCACTGTAATGACGGCCTCAACAGTTGTGGCAAGAAAGATCATCCAATGGGGGCAAACCTCACTTAACAACCGTCTCGCTTAGCAGCGGGAAGGCTGGCTGCATTGCGGTCGTAAGTCGAGGACTACCATCTGGAAAGGAATATACAGACTTGCAATTTTAAAGCTTTGCTTCTCGCTCCCGCGGGAGTGACGGCCTCAGCACTCACCTGAGAGTCAGAAAGAAAGCCCCTCGCCGGGAAGAATGGGCTATGTGGTTGCACGGCCTGCCTGCCGTTCCTTGTTTTTATCAAGCTGGATCCAACGCGAAAGTCCCTTAGAGAAGGCAGAACCGGAAGTGCCCTCGCCGCAAAGCCTGCTGGGATTCGTAGTATTTCTCCCCCTCTTCCTCCTTCTCCCCCCCCCCCCTTGTTTCCTCTCAGCACCGCCGAGGTAGCCCCGGTCCCCAAGAACCGGGGGAGGTGGGGGGGATGTTCCTCGGGCCCCCAAAGCCTTCCTGCTTCACGAGTTGTTTCGCAACCCATTTCGGCCCGTTGTGTGTATTTGTGCGGATGTGGGGGGGCAGGGCAGCGAGTACAGTAATGGCGGTTAGGTTTTCTGAGGCGGGCGCGACACGGCGCCGTGACGTCACGCGAGTCGCGACATGGACGCCTTTACGCCGCGCGGGACGCGACCCGAACGCCGTGACGTCACTCAGGACGCCCTACGGCCGCCGTGACGTCGCCTCGAGGGGGCGGAAGCGGAAGCGCGGCGGTGGCCGGGAAGCTGAGGGAGCGGCGGCGGCGGCGGCGGTTTTGTCAAGATCGGCGCCCCCCGCCCGTCCCCTTCCACGGAGGCCCGCCGCGGTTCAAGGCCTCGGGAGCGGCAGCGGTGAGGAGGAAGGGCCCGCGGGAGGACGGCGGGGGAGGGGACGGGGGTGTGTGCCGTTGGGTCCGGCCCGGACCGACCCGGTGATTGACGGGGTGTCCCGCTCCTTCCTCCGCTCCCCCCCATCCGCCCCGGTCTGGGCGGGCGGCCTGTGCGGAGGGTCCTCCTTATCCCGCGGACTACCTGGAAGGGCGGGGAGGGGAGGGCTCCTGCTTGGGGTCTTGGGGTTCGCCGACCGGGATTTGGGGGTTCGGCGCGTTGGGGGAACAGAGGCCGGGCGCTAAGGCGAAGATGGCGAGGAGGAGGAGGAGGGGATGGGTGGGTGGGTGGGGGGCAGCTCTCCAGCCTCGGCCAGCTTTAAAGCCTGGCGGACTCCGACCCCCCAGAACCCCCCAGCCACAGCTGTGCTCGGAGGTTGGAGGCCCCGGAAGGGCTTAGAGCCCCGCTGGAGGCTCAGCGGGTTCCTTGGATTTGGAGCGTTTGTTGGTTCAGGCGAGATCAGGATCAGGAGACACCCTTGACTGTCCCTTTTCCTTTTCCCTCTGGACACACTGGCACACCTCGGAAATGAACGTCTGGTGCCCGCCCTCGAAGTGACACTGTGTGTGTGTCTGTAGTGTGTATGGTCGTGCCACACATATCACAAAAGTTATAGGGTTTGTGTAGTGTATGTATGTAGGTGTGTCTGTACTGTGTATGTACACACACACACTCATGCACACATCAGAAAAGTTACAGGATTTGTGTAGTGTATGTGTGTGTGTATGTATATATATTTATTTTCTTAAGTTTTTGCGGTACTTACATGTATGGTATTCAGCTTTGTTCGGGTATTTTCCCACGTCATTATAGTTGTGCTTTTAAAGTTGTAGCAACGTTTTGGCAGAATCTCATCTGCCATCATCAGGCTTCTGTATTGTGTTTGTCTGTATTGTGTGTGTGTGTGTGTGTATACACACACACACACGCACACGCACATACACACACATACACACATATACATACATATCACAAAAGTTATAGTGTTAGTATGTGTATATGTGTAGTGTATGTGTATGTATATGTGTATGTACAGTGTACATGTGTGTGTGTGTGTGTGTACTATGTACACACACTCAAACACATCTCACAAAAGTTATACAATTTGTCTAGTGTATGTATGTATATTTATTGTGTGTGTGTCTGTATATATGTATATATATGTGTGTGTATATATATATATATATATACACACACACACATACTCTCATGCACACATATACATATCACAAAAGTTATAGTGTTAGTGTGTGTGTAGTGTATGTGTATGTATATGCGTGTAGTGTGTATGTACACACACACACACACACACACACATATACTCTCATACATATACATATCACAAAAGTTATAGTGTTAGTATGTGTATATGTGTAGTGTATGTGTATGTATATGTGTATGTACAGTGTACATGTGTGTGTGTGTACTATGTACACACACTCAAACACATCTCACAAAAGTTATACAATTTGTCTAGTGTATGTATGTATATTTATTGTGTGTGTGTCTGTATATATGTATATATATGTGTGTGTGTGTGTGTTATATATATATATATATATATATATATATATATATATATATATATATATATATATATATATATATATATATATATATATATATACACACACACACATACTCTCATGCACACATATACATATCACAAAAGTTATAGTGTTAGTGTGTGTGTAGTGTATGTGTATGTATATGCGTGTAGTGTGTATGTACACACACACACACACACATACTCTCATACATATACATATCACAAAAGTTATAGTGTGTGTGTAGTGTATGTGTGTGTGTACACACCCGTCACAAAAGTTGCTAGTCATCTAGTTTGAGATGCCTCCTTGGTCACCCTTTGACTCTCACATACGACTTACTAAAACAAGTAAATCAGATAACAGTAAATGATACCAGCTGAAATGCAGGGAACAACGACAGGGAGGAAATACCAGGAACCAAATTCAAAAAAATAAATAAATAAATAAAAGAACCCTTGCCAGCACTGCAGGGTCATAAACGCCCATCATTTATATTATATGGGAGGCAGTAAAGGTAACCTGTAACTCGAGAGTCACTTCTTTGCTTGGGCCAATCCTTGAATTGGACTTCAGGGCAGCCAGAGAAAATGGGCGAGAGAGAAAAAAAAATACATGGTCAGAGAATGCTGGAAAAGGGACATTTGAGTGTGGGAAAGACACTCACACACTGGCCTCTTAAAGGCTCCACTATAGAGTTGTTCAGTTTGGATTTGAACAACTGCTTCGCCGCAACCTTTTATTCCCTTCCTGTCCTGCTTGTGTTTTTCCAGGCACAGATTATTTTAGAGAATGGTGGTTAAGTGAAACCCAGGGCTGTTAAGCAAGCCCTTTTCAGAAACCAGCTGGGAAGTTTTCGTTTGTGAAAGACAATCGTGTGATGTCGAGCTGCTGAAATTGGTCACTTTTCCCCCAGTGCCGTTGTAAATTCAAAACTCTGGCTAAATGAATAGTTGTAAATCAGATATTATTATAAGAGCAGTTTGATAGTACAGCCCATTATCCAGAAAGTTTGAAGCTGGGCATGCTAAGCGAAGACCAGTAACCTTATATTGGCAATACAAGCAGTCTTTGACATACAACCATTTGTTTAGTGACTGCACTAGAAAAAGTGACTTGTGACCATAACAGCACTAGAAAAAGTGACTTGTGACCATTTTTCACATTTATGACCATTTGCAGCATCCCCATGGTGATGTCAAAATTCGGATGCTAGGCAATTGACTGTTGTGGTTCGCTGGCAGCAGGTGTGGACGGCTGAGACCTCGGAGAGTGAGGTCTTAGATGAGGGGCCTGGACCATCAGGAGTGGAATGCTGCCTTCGGAGATTGTGGAGGCTGGCAGCAGTGAGGAAGAGGCCCCCGAGGAGCCCGAAGGAAAGAGCAACTGCAGCAACACGGGCGACTCGGGGGTAAGGCTGCAAGGTGATGGTCCCTCCCTGAAGAGATAAAAGCCAGCTGAGAAACGGAGTTCTTTGCAGAAGGCAAAGAAGTTTGATACTCGAGCCTGGTGGATGTTAAAATATCTGGGTTGGTGTTTGGAGACTCTTCGATTTATTGTTTAGGAACTTTATCTGTTGTTCTTGGCAGCCTTGAAAAAACTTGGCAAGGTTCTTCCTTGTTGGAGCTAATTAGTTGGAAGCAGCCTTTTATCTGTGAAAAAAACAGGATTCATAGATGAAACAGTAAAAGGTTGTGCTGGTACCTTTGTCTTGTTTTTGCTCTTGTGGAACCAGGTTTGGGTCAGGACACTGACTCATATTTATGACGCTCGCAGTGTTCCTGGGTCATGTGATTATACCCTTTTGCGACCACCTGACAAGCAACTGCAGCAAGAAAGGTGTCATATATAGAGCAGAATTCACTTAACAGCTGCCTTGCTTAGCAGCGGAACTGTCGTGCTCAATTGTGGCCATAAGTGGAGGACTACCTGTACTTTTGGATTCCTGCCCTGAGCATGGGTTGAATTCAGTAACGTGTATGACTTCTTTTCATTCTTTTTAATTATTGAGCTGTTTGTAGAAATCAATTCTGGAAGAGGTTACGGAGGGAACTTTGCTCCTTTTAATAACCCTGCAAGCCTCCAGCTTTGATTGAATTATTTCTGACCTGAATTTGTTTCCTCGTTAAAAATCTAATATCCTCCAGCCATTGTGCACACTAGGCACCAAGGTTAAAAAGAGTCTTGAGGGTAAATTGCGGTGTCTGTGCCCACAGCATCTTTTTCTTAGGAAAAACCTAGAGAGAAAACAGCCTCCTGCAAAGAATCTTGAATTCCTGGCTGGAACCCAAAAGATAAACAACAGTGGCGGAAGCAGCATGTAGAGAAAAAAAATTGTCAGTGCAAATGGACAAAGACGTGTTATTCTTGTTCAGCTATACGGCTAAATTGCAGTTGTAAATTCATTCCATTTTCTTTGGCCTTAAAGAGGTGCTTTTAAAAGGTAATTTGGTTCAGGAATTAGATAAGATACGTGAGAATGCTATTGAAGAGTAGCTCAGGAAAGGGGTGCTTCTTATCACTTAGGGGTCTATGGGATGAACCCCTTTTCTCCCCCAGTTAACTGGAATCTGCATAATGCTGTTGGTGCAGATTGCTTTGCTGACAAGGAAAGAGTGTGTGAATATACAGTGGCTTGGATAGTAAGAGCTCCCATCCTGTTTATGTTCCTCAGGCGGCATTTGGTATCTTCACTGATTCTCTTGTGAGTATTACGCATATTGCTGTCAGTCTGGTGACATGTGTGGCCTTTGTCAAGTTCTTTTTATACGTTAGTGGCTTTGAAACAAAAAAGGGATGTTTTATGGAACCATGAAATGCATCGAATCCCCATTGCTTTAAAGAAAAGATCCTTGTTGACTGTTGGGCTTAATCCCTTTCTTTGGTCTGAGAATTATTGTAATCCTTTATATTTTTTTGCCAACTCAGATTCCAAACATCTTCACATGCCTTTAAGGGAGGGATCCAATATGGCTGTTTTGTTTCTCCCCCCCCTCTGCTTGACCTGGGCAAATGTCCACAACATTTTCCAGCCCAACAATTAAACTCTGATAGTTAGAAAGGAACTTTCATGCATCCATACCACGGTCAATTACAAACAGTAGTTTCTTGCCCATCTGTTCTGACCAAGGCTTTCAAGAGACTGTAATTAAGCACACGCTTAGTCCAAAAAACTCTTGTTTTATTTCAGTGCTGGGAATTATGTGCATTCCCAGCTCATAATGAGTTCCAAACAGTCCCTCAAGATAAGCAACCTACCTTTCTCTCCTTTGGAGTACTGCTAACAACTAAAGTGCCAAATGAATTATAAAAAACCAACTGAAGTACAAAGTCCACACAGAGCTTCAAGGATTAATCAGAACAGGACAAACAAAGTTGCTTCCTGCAAAGGTTTCTCTACCTTTGCCTGTCCTTTATCCCTTAGGGGAGGGGCAATCACCTCCCAGCCTTATTCCCGAGTCGCCCCTTCTGCTTCAGCTGTTCTCGCCTTCTAGCAGCTCTGCGCACATGCGCACTGGGAACAGGCTCCCCTGGGTCCTCTGCCTCGCTGCTCCAGACTGGAGGCTCCGGAGGCAGCACCCCACTCCCAGATGGCCCTGGCCCCATCTCTGCATCGGATGCAGGACCCTCGTCCGAGTCCTCTCCAGACTCCCTGACTGGTCCCCGTTCTTTCCCACTGTCCGATTCCGCTGCCGTCTGCACCGGCTGCCGGAGAACCACAACACCATCTTGTCATGATGATGATGCTTGTCATCATCAGTTGTCTCTTTTTGTTTCCTCAACAGAGTCCAGAGACCAACCTTCCTCTGATGATCATGTCCTATCTGCAGGCCTTCTGTTAGCCTCCTGGCTAAGTCTCCAGCGGCACCGGCAGTGCCGACCTCTGAAGACCCCAAGTGTTTCGGTGCGGCGTTGGATTCATTTGGCTGGACACCCGAATGTATACCCCAAGTGGCTCAGTGTTGCCAGGTGGCCGAAGGCGAAGAGGGCAAGATGGGAGTGCCTTGCCCAAGCAGCCCGAAAGGAGCCTGGCATCTGCCTTGCCCGGAGCCCTCTCCATAACCGCTCTGTGTACTGCCTTGGCGGAGCCCGCCTGGCTACGGATACACGGAGGCACTTGTTCTCGCCAGGAGCTGGGAGTGGCTGATGTGCTGGGATACATTGACCCGGATCTACTTAAAGGTGAGAATGAGTTAAGAGTTAAACCCTAGAGCAGGGGTGTCAACCTTGGCAACTTTAAGACTTGTGGACTTCAACTCCCAGAATTCCTCAGCCAGCAAAGCTGGCTGAGGAATTCTGGGAGTTGAAGTCCACAAGTCTTAAAGTTGCCAAGGTTGGACACCCCTGCCCTAGAGTTAAAAGGCAAGGAAGACTCGGAGTATTGTACAGTTTGGGAAAATGGGTAGGAATGAATGAACAATAGGGATAAGAATTGAAGAGATCAGAAGATACAGAAATGTATATGAATCATTAGAAAGGTATGGAGATGTGTGTATGTCACAAAGATGCCTCAGTACTGTTAGAGATGATCGAGATTTGTGAAAAGAAAAAAAATACAAAAAAAATATCAGATATAAATAAAGGTGAGCAGGAAACGGATGCTCTGAAAAGATAACTATAGATTGGTCTCGTGTGTCTGATCCTCTGCCGTTTATTTGTCCGGAGGCGAAACCACGAGTAAAAAGACTTGATTTAAATCGACTCGACAAATCGTCCTTTTTAAAGAGTCGCTGTGTCAGCCTTCAAGAATCTTTACTTTCCAGCTGCCATAGTAACGGGGGGCGGGGGGGTGTATATTGGAAGTGGTGACCCTTTGAGAGCCATATGGAACGAAATTTCATTTTAATGTATGCCAATTAGTGTAGTGTCCATTCAAAGTGACAATAGAGTTATTCTAAGTTCTAAGAGTGGTGGTAACTTTTAAGGGGGATAACAAAATCTTTGAAAGCCAGTTGCATTGATTTTATTGTAATTTCTTTGTCGTGAGGCATTGAGAGCCGGTTGGCATATAAGTTTCATACATTACTGTTAGTATTATTGTTGGCATTGTGCTACACTGACTCATAACTGAGCATAAGAAGGGAGAGAAGGTAAAAACAATCAGACTTGCAAGATTCTGTTATAATCAGTTTCAGTAAAGACAGTTTTAGCCGCCTGGTGGAGTTGACTTCTTGGTTTAACACTATCCTGACCAAAGGGAAGACTATGGAAATCAACCAGGAATTTCAAATTCTCATTGCTTGTTTAACTTTCCTCTGTCCTCACTTGTTTTCCCACAATCTCCATTTTAAAAGTAGATTATTATAGTCACAAGCCTGGGTTTGTTTGTTCCTCGGTGTACATCCCAACCCACCAAATAACTCCAGTTCAGTTCCTACTGAAATGAGGTTGAATTGTTGCCAGTTTAGGGCAATTAGCCTTGTGTATATATCAAATTCTGATATATTATTCTGATTATGCTCCATGTGAAACCTCTTAAAACCGAGCACATTTTGTAGTTTTTTTGTTATTACTGTTATTTGTAACCATGGCGAACTGGCATTAAAACAGGATTTTCAGTTTCTTGAATTGGGAGGACCTGCATGGAACAGATTGGGAACAATGTCAAGCAGTTCTTGTTTAAAACTCTAGTATCGTTGTTTTTTTTGTTCTCCCAAAGTTGATTTTGGAGAGAGGAAAACACTGAGAGTTAAAAACAAAATACAAATCAAATTTTAGAGCATTTCTTTTTGGACATTCATGCGCTCTAAACCCACCGAGTTGCTTCATGGAGAATTAAATCTCACTGATTCACAGCCCCAGCCTTTGGCAAGATGGAACACAGTGGCACCAACGAATAAACCAGCCTACTTTTCTCCAGAATGAATAAACAGTGAACCTTTGTATTAGCTGCACCAGCGCTTACGGATCTGAATTAAACGTTTCTTTTTAAAAAAATATGTATTTACTATTTTATGTTTTATAAAATACAAAGCAAAAAAAAAAAAACCTGGAGAGGAAAAAAAAAACCTCATACATCCAACAGTAAGGATGAAAAAAGGGAAAAAATGTATAAAAAAGGGAAAAAGAAAAATAATGACTGAAACACCCAACATTAAACATTTGGGGGGAATTCTGCTTAAACTTTAGCTGGCTTTCATGCCTAAGGCAAGACTAAAACTCACTGTTTCCCCCATTTTTATAACCTGGTGCTTAAACCACAAGATCAAGCCAAGGTCTGTGTATGTGTGTGTGGGGTTTTTTTTTTTATGGTTCTGCTTCTTGCCAGGGCAAAGGCCTCAGGATAAACCAGTGAAGAAGCAATGTGTAAAGTAGGTGGAAAGTAGTCCTTGAGGAAACTGTCAGAGTGAAACTGCTTTCACCAGCTGCTTGGTGATCTGAAATCGAAACTGAAACTGAACCTCCTCTCCTCTGCTTGTGTTTTGCCTTCCCAAGAAATTTCTTTCCAGGTGGGGAGGAGGACTAGAACTCCTTAGCATCAGAGCGTGTTAATAATAATAATATAGGAAATACTCTAAATGCTCTGATGAGTCATTTGGAAAAATCCTTTCTTCGTGAGCACCTAGAAGCCAAGAGGAAGCGACGTGCCAGATTTCAAGTTTGTAGGCTTTACAGTTGTGGAGATTTTGTTACGATGCCTGAGTGGTCTTTTGCTTTTAGATATATAAATATATAATGCTTGTTGTAATATCTGTTTTCAATAAGACTTTTAATTCTGCTAGCTATTTATCATCACTGTTTGCAAGGTAGGCAGCCATACAGAATGACATAAACACCTGAAGATTACTTTGTAGGAATCTTCAGGTGTTTATGTCATTCTGTATGGCATGTAATTTTGTAATATCCCTAGGTGTGAAGAAATATACAATCTTTACCCCATAAAACCAGGATGCAGCCCTCATTTCCCGGAAAAGCCGAAGCAGAAAACTATCCCGTGTGGGTTTTGTGAAATGGAGAAAGAGTTTTAAGGCGATGGGACTTGGTCCTGGATTTTTGGAGAGTTTGGGGGAGATGGGGGGGGGGAGAATTCTATTCTATCTATATTCATATGGAAAAGACATTTGTTTTAGCGCAATGGGTGCCTCTTAAAAGATAAGATCCGTACCAGGTTGTAGCGTTTCAGGATGCTGCTCTCGTGGAAGTTAGTAAACCCCGGTGACCAGCATAGAACAAAGAAAGACTTTGCCATTTGTCTAAGCAACTCTTGAGACAATTTTTATTTTTGTCTTTAACCCAACCTAATTCTTTTTGATCCATTGAACATTACTTTTCTCTAAGCCACGTAGCTTGAGATACTTTCCTTCCACCCACCTCAGCCTTCTGTAACTCTGCCTCCTCGAGATATATGAATTCTTAGAATCCCGATTTAAGAAGCAATTCTTACATTTCTTTCATTTTAAGTTCCTGGGCAAATTCTGAAGAGGCAAATTATCCATATCTGAAGAATGTCCCAGTAGCAGAAGTCTATTGAACATCAGAAGACTCAGTAAATAATATTGCAACCAGGGATTCAAAATTTTTTTTTACTACCGGTTCTGTGGGTGTGGCTTGGTGGGTGTGGCTTGGTGGGCGTGGCAGGGGAAGGATACTGTAAAATCTCCATTCCCTCCCCACTCTTGGGGGAAGGTTACTGCAAAATCCCCCTTCCCTCCCCACCCCACTAACCTGCTTTCCAGCTCTGTTCTCCTGCGCAGGGCAACCAAAGAAGACCCAGCCAATCAGCTGGGACTCAATGGGAGGCAGAGAAGAGATGGGGGCGGGGCCAGTTGGAGGCGGGATTGGCCGGTTCTCTGAACTACTCAACATTTCCGCAACCGGTTCCCCAGAACTGGTCCGAACTGACTGAATGCCACCTCTGATGGCAACGTCCCATAGCCCTGGGTTGTCAACTGGAAGGCTGAATCTGTGACAGGAGGAAGCGTTTCTTCTGATCAGAAGTAAAGCCCCTCATGGAACCGACTTGTTGATTCTGTCTCCCTCCCTCCAGACTACTGCATGAACCCCCAGACGGTGCTGCTGCTTCGGGTGATTGCTGCTTTCTGCTTCTTGGGAATCATCTGTAGCCTTTCAGCGTTCCTTCTCGACGTCTTCGGGCCCAAACACGCCGCACTGAAGATTACGCGCCGTTACGCCTTTGCTCACATTCTCACAGGTAGCTGGAGAGCGGAGGTGGGCTGCAGCCAGTTCGGACCGGTTCGCCCGAATCCCTTGTTCCGATTTTGCGTGGTTCGGAGAATGGCCTGTTTTTCGGGCTGTTAGCCTGAAAATGGCCCCAAAAACCAGCCTGAAAATGGCTCAAAAAGAGGCCGAAAAATGGGCAGGGGTGGACCAACCAGTCATGGGATTAGCCCCAACCAGCTGACAATCTACCCCCATTTAAATCATGAGTTTCTAGCTGCATCTCTCAGAGTTTAAAAAAAGATTTATTAGGGGTGAACATGCCGGTGCTACCTGGGTGCAGCCGACTCCGAGACGCATCATTCATTTCCCCCTTGACCCTGGTCTTCCCCCACCCCCTGCATGTATATTCACCAATGGGACACATCCCTAGCCAAGAGTCATCAATCATGCTCTCCAGTAATAATCTTGCGCCCCAGAAGCTTCGGCCGCCTAGATAAGTGCCTAGCACTTATCTACGGTATGCACTACTCCCCCCCACTCCCTTTCTGCTGGCCACTCTAAAAGACCAGAGAAATATTTCTGACACCTGTTCCTTTGAGGTGAGTGGCCAGGAGGCGCGGCTGGATGTGATGAGTGACATCACCCACCCAGTCACATGACCAACCAGCCACGCCTACCCAGCCAGAGAACCAGTTGCTAAAAAATTCGCAAAATTGATCTTGGAGCCTGGAACACCTCCCCTGTTTGTGTCCCTACAGTGTTAAGATTTTCACCCGTGTGAAATTTTAAAGCACATGTTCCACATTGCTCTACCGAGTCCGCTTCTGTGCTGAAGGCACAATTAGTTGGACTAACAAGGGAAAGCTGCTTGGTCCTCCAGGTCACCGATATCCCAAAGTTGCATTTTTGAGAGGCAACTGGACTCATTTTGGTGAAACTAGACCAAAAAAGTCCAGCTGCCTCTTGAAAAAGCACCTTTGGGACCAGAGAAAGGACCTATGCTTTCTCCCATTGGCGCAACTCAAGCCTTTGGCCCTTGGTTTGGCCATAGGCCACAAAATCATCTCCAAATGACCTTAGGAGGGGGCTAATAAAGACCATCGGGAAGACATTAAACTGCTTTTTTGCAGTCCATTTGGTTTCTACCCCACATTTGCGTTAAAAACAAGTCATAAAGCATCTTTTTGTCCAGTCAGTTCTCCATGAGACAAACCAGTCCAACGTGTACATTCAGCTTCAGATCCCGAAAGATCTTATCTCTCCCCATCCCACACTTTCATCTTAAAAAGAGTGTGAGAGTTCAAAAAGCAAAAAAAAAAATGTTCATTTAGCAGGTAACTGAGATGATGCAACCCATTGGCTCCTCGCTAGCTGTCTGTGTGTGTGTCTCTCTCTCTGTCTATCACTCTGTGTGTGTGTGTGTGTGTCTCCGTGTCTTTCATTCTCTCTCTCTGTCTCTCTCCGTGTCTGCCTGTCTGTCTCTCTCTCTGTTAGCCTGAGAAAGGGTCATTGCCCATGTCCTCATTCCCCATGTTCCCATCCGTCTTTTCCTTCTGCCCACAGTGCTGCAGTGCGCCACGGTGATCGGGTTTTGCTACTGGGCCTCGGAGCTGATTCTCGCCCAGCAGCAGCAGCACAAGAAGTACCACGGCTCGCAGGTCTACGTTACGTTTGCCATCAGTTTTTACCTGGTGGCCGGAGCCGGCGGGGCATCCATCCTGGCCACGGCCGCCAACCTGCTGCGCCACTACCCCACTGAAGAAGAGGAGCAGGCCTTGGAGCTTCTGTCCGAGATGGAGGAGAACGAACCTTACCCTGCAGAGTACGAAGGCATCAACCAGTTCCAGCCACCGCCGGCTTACACGCCATAACGCTTCCCCGGACGATGGCTGGGGCAAAGGAGGAGGGCGGGGGCGGGCTTTCTTCCAGCCCGTCCCAGAATGTCAACCTGCACACAATTGCTTGGGAAGGCATTCCCTTCTCTTCCTGGAACCTCCCTCTTGTAGGTGTTTCTCCCTTCCTTCTCCCCCCGTGGATCTGCTCCCTTTTTACCGTTTCCTGTCTGGGGAGAAGACCAGGAGCCCGAGCTGAAGACTTGCTCATGGAGTGACCTCTGAAGTGGTCGGATTCCGAAGCAATGGGGTGACATTTGGGAGCGGGGTTTGAACCTCAGGCATTCGGGGGCAACAACTGCACGACGTTTCGAGCGGCAGAGCTGGGTGAGGCTCCAGAGAGAGAGAGAGAGAGATCTGAAGAGAGGAAGAGGAGAGCCACTTCTGGAGAAGGAAGGCATGTAGACAGCTTGATTGGATGGGAAAGGCGATGGGTGGGCGGGCGGAGGGAAAGGTGCCACCATTTTTGACGTTGCGCGAAGACGTTTTGCGTTGGGCGGCGGAGAATTCAGCGGTCCTGTCCCGCCATCCACAGAGCTCTCCTTTTGGGGGGGGGGAGAGTGGAAGGATACCCCACTCCGACGTTCACCCCTAGGGGCCAACAGGCTTGGCCTTCAGCACCCTGAATGATGGGACTCCTTCTCTATGCACTGGCTTGTGGAGAGCTGACCCCCGTGTGCTTCCTGAAAAAGCAGGGTTGGCGTTTCCTCCCACCCTCGTTTCGTCCACTCCTGCGACTCCGCGCAAGCGTTTTGCACTTTCTCTTGCTCTTTCTTCGCGCGGCCTCTTTCCCTGACGGGGTTGGTGGAGGGGGGGGGAAAGGGGCCACGAAACGTGGCGCACTCCAAGAGGGTATTGCGACTACTGAGCTTTCCCCTGGGAGAGAGGTGGGTGTGCCTGTCGTCTCTGACAAGGGACTCCCGGGGCTGTCCTTCCACCCGGCGTCCCCCGCTGCACAATTGCCGGGCCTCCTCCAGCCCGTCTTCGCCAGGCAACATATCACAACCACGTTCTTCCCCCTTACCACCATCACCAATGCAACCAATTATATGCAAAAAAAAAAAAAAAAAACATTGCAGGCTTGATTTCCACTGTTACCTTTTCGGTAGGTCTTTTCCCTCCCCCCACCGATTCCACCTTCTCCCTAGAGCTTCTGGCCCCGATTTTTCCCGATCCGCTGGCGTGTTTCACAGACGGGAGTCCACCTGTTAGCTGCAGGTAGTAACTCAAAAGAGCATTTCACTTTCTGTTCGCTTCCTGTACAAAGAGAAATTATAGTTAACATTTTTCCTTTTTTTTTAAAAAAAAAAAATTCTCTGCGTGGAGGTAAACCCGCTTCAAATAAGCCAGCAATTTTTTTTTTAAAATTCACTAAAATGTGCTTTTACTGACCGTGGGAGGGAGGGAGGGAGGATGCTGACACGAAAAGGAGAGAGTGAGCCTTGTCAAGGAATATGCGTGTCTGTGTTTTGAAAGAGTATGGAGAACTGTTAAAAACAAAGTAAAACTGGCTTGACTTGATGGAGGGTTGTTCCTGTTCAGCGAGATTTAAAAGAGAAACGCAGCGAAAGCTGCCTGAGAGTTCAAAGGGGGTTTGTTGTGATCTGATTCAGAGTTAGAGAGGACTTGAAATCCAGGGCTGGGCGTCAAAAACTTCAGCAACCGATTCTCTGCCTGGTTGCTGGGTGGGCGTGGCCATAATGGGCGTGGCCTACTCGGCCTCCTGCACCATGGCAGCAGGGGAGGGGCATCTTTGCCCTCCCGAGGCTCTGGAGGCTTTTAACTTGAGCCTCCGGGAGGGTGAAAACTGCCACCCCCGGATCAGAGGTGGTATATTCAGCCGGTTCTGACTGGTTCTAGAGAACCGGTCGGAGAAATGTTGAGTAGTTCGGAGAACCGGCCAATCCCACCTCTGACTGGCCCCGCCAACCCCATCTCTTCTCTGCCTCTCATTGAGTCCCAGCTGATTGGCTGGGTCTCCTTTGGTTGCCCTGCCCAGGAGAACGGAGCTGGAAAGCAGGCTAGTGGGGTGGGGAGGGAAGGGGGATTTTGCAGTATATCCTTCCCCTGCCACGCCCGCCAAGCCACGTCCACAGAACCGGTAGTAAAAAAAAATTGAATCCCACCACTGCCCACGCCAACCCCATCTCTTCTCTGCCTCCCATTGAGTCCCAGCTGATTGGCTGGGTCTTCTTTGGTTGCCTGGCAAAAGGAGAGTGGAGCTGGAAAGCAGGCTAGTGGGGTGGGGAGGGAAGGGGGTTTTGCAGTATATCCTTCCCCTGCCACGCCCACCAAGCCACGCCCACAGAACCTGTAGTAAAAAAAATTGAATCCCACCACTGCTCTGGAGGCCATAAAGCGCCCTGTTTCCGGCCTTCTGGAACTTCCGGCAATCCTGGTTTATGCCCTCCCTGACCCTCTGCGCGGGCCTTGTACTTACCTGGCATCCAAAATGGGCCCCATGGAGACTCCTGGGAGGGGTGGGGTGGGGTGGGCGGGGCCAGCCAGGGGTGGGATTTACCGGTTCACCAAACCGGTAATTAAAAACGATAAAATTAGCAACCGGTTCGCTCAAATCGGGGCGAACCGGTAAGCAGTCCATCCGTGGACTTCAGTCCTTCTCTTATCTGTGCCAGATCATGCAGAGGACATGAGATCCTCTGTAGCCTGAGCGTGTTAACAGGCCACCGTATAAATACAGGGTTGGAAAGTGGAGGGGACCCTTCCCCTGTTCTCTTAATTGCAGGGGGAGAGAAATTGGGATAGCTTTTTAAATTAGACTCCGAAAGCTTCACCTTTTCAACGCCGAGAAGGAGAAAGTTGTGGGATGTAGAAGAAATCTGATCTTTTTATTTTAATTTTAAAAGGTAGTTCAGTTGGGGAGTGTGTGTGTGTGTGTGTGTCCCAATCTGACTTTTGTGCTTTCCGCACGCTCACAAAACAGCCGGTAGCGATCTTTTGCTCCCGGGCTGATTTGGCTGTAAATATTGTGCACACTTTTACTATTTCCACCTGGTCTCTTGTATTTGAGCCCCGGTGCTTCCGGGGTTAGAATGTGCGGGGTTGCAGGCTGACTCTGCCCACAATCTAGCGTTCGATCCTGACAGGACGCAAGGTTGACTCAGCCTTCCGTCCTTCCGAGGTGGGTAAAATGAGGACCCAGATTGTTGAGGGGAAAGAGGCTGACTGCAAACTGCTTAGAGAAGGCTGTAAAAGCACTGTGATGCAATATATAAGTCTAAGTGCTCTTCCTTCCTCCTTCCTTTCCTCCCTCCTTTCCTTCCTCCCTTTTCCTTCCTTCCTCTTTCCATTCCTTCTTTCCTCCATTCCTTCTTTCCTCCCTCCCTCAGCCTTCCATCCTTCTGAGGTGGGTAAAATGAGGACCCAGATTGTTGGGGGCAAGAGGCTGACTCTGTAAAACCACTTAGAGAGGGTTGGAAAGCACGTGAAGCGGGATATAAGTGCCATGGCTATTTGGATCTTGAAGGGAGTAATGGGGAAGTACTGCGTCCGCTCTCTTCCCCTTTTCTGGCTCAAGGCTGGGAAGCAATAAAGGCTCCATGTGCCAAGGGCAGCTTGATTCATCTTCAGAATAAACTGGTGGCTTCAACCTGCCTTCTTTTTCCATAGCGGGACTTGATAAAAACCACATAATCTGCATAGAATCATTTTTAGACCCAGTTCACGAAGCACTGTTGATTAACTCCCATCGGCTAAAAATCTGGATTCCTTTTTCTACCCAGAATAAAATGGCAGCGTGAATGGCCTCTTGGCAAATTATTGAAGCGTGCAGGCTTGTAAAGGAATGAAGGATCTCAGAATTAAGAGAGCCTCGTGGGTTTTCCTCCACCTGGAAGGGCAAACCCAATTTGACCAGTGTCTGTTTGATCGCTTGCAAAGGCCGCAGTTTTTGCATTGACATGTTTCTATTTTTTAAAAAAATAATATTCACATTGTGGTTCATTTATTCTTGTCGGTCTGCCTCGAGTCTCTTTTTCTTCAAAGCTGAATGCACAATAAAGGATTAGAATAGCAGAAAAAGAATTACCCTGTTCAAAAAAGGCTAGAGCTGAGTTGGTGAAATGAAGTCCTTCAACCTTCTTCCAAAATGCTCACCCAAACCAAAGAATTTTACATCCCTGCCTGAAGATGCTTTTAGTTAAAAAAAAATGAAAGACCCTTCCCAAGTTTGGCAGTGATGCAAGAACACCAGGACACACACCACCTATTACTATTATAATCCTTTTAGTGGGAGGTTTACCTGGGTCGTTACGGTCACCTGAGTAGAGCACATGGTTCCTGTAGTCTGCAATTTTTTCCCTCTGGAAATCCATTCCTACTCCCACACCATTTCAAGGGTCTTCATCCCAAACTGTATAGCTAAAAGTCTGACTCGGGACACAGATAAACCTCCAAGTGGCCTCAACGACCCTCTAAAAGGATGGAAATGATCAGCTGTCTGCAAGGAGTATCAATCCTTCCATTCCCCACCATTCAGCCAGAGCTGAAGAAGCTTCTTAGAGGAGAAGCGAAATGTCTTCCAAGAAAAAATACCAGAAAGTCCAGTTGCCTTTTGGGAAAAAAATGCATCTTTGGGATAGTAACAAAGTTGTGTTAAAAGTGAATCTGGTTTCTTCTTTGACTTCGCTGGTCAGTAAGTTGCAAAAAGCAATACCAGGACACTGCAACTGTCATAAATGTGAGTCAGTGGCCAAGTATCTGAATTTTAACCATGGAGATGCCATAATGGTTGTCACTGTGAAAAACAGCCACAAGTCACTTTTTTGGTGCCGTTATAACTTTGACCAGTCACTAAGCAAGCTGTTGTAAGTGGAGGATGGCCCGTATAGTTCGGAAGTGCTGGCTGGGGCATTCTGGGACTTGAAGTCCATAGCTCTTCAAAAGGCTAAGATGGACAAATGCTGCATTGAGCTCCCGGAGTTCCCCAATAGCATCCAGAGCAAGGCTCTTCAAACTTGGCAAGTTTAAGACTTGTGGACTTCCACTCCCAGAATTCCTGAGCTAACATGACCGGAGGAGGAATTCTGGGAGTGGAAGTCCACAAGTCTTAAAGCTGTCCAGTTTGAAGACCCCCCTGATCCAGAGGCTGGGAATTGTGCTGCTTGGCTGCCCTCCACTCTGGAGGAGGCCAGGGCCCAGCAACGCCTGCTTCCCAAATGGTAACTCCCGGGAAAGGGATTCCCGCCCCCTAACCCCCCCCTTTTTTTTTTTCTTTTTCTAAGGGAGAATCCAAGGTCCATCTGCCCTTGGACTGCATCTCCCATCGTCCCTTTGCTAACGGGAGGCCTCAGAACAAGGCTGTCCTTGGGACCGCCTGACTTTTCGCGCAGGCGCCATCCAAGGGCAGCCTCGCTGGAAGGGGGCCGGGGTGGGGTCCTCCTGTCTCCAAGGCGCCCTTGAGTGGGTCACAAGGCGGAGCTCCCAGGCTCGGTGGGCGAGCGATTCGAAGGAAAGTCAGCACGCCGTCCGTGAGAGGTCGTAGGGAAGAAGAAGAAGGAAAAAAAAAGAAGACGACGGACGTCTCTGTCCTCCAATCGGAGGGCGGGGATGGCTAAGCGCTGGCCAATAGGCACCGAGCTCGGGGCGCGGGGCGCGGCCTAGCCAGCGCAGCCCGCTTTCTGAGGGCTTCTTTCTCCTCAAGCGAGGCGGGGAAAGCCGGGAGGAGGAGGAGAAGGCGCCGCCCCGCCCCGTCTTCTGCCCCTCTCTCTCTCCCCAACCTCCGCTCGGGCCGCGCCACCGGCTGGAGGGTTCGCGGGGAGAGGCTTCGTCAGGTGAGGCTTTCCCCCTCCGTCTCGCGTCCACAGCCCCTTCCCCAAAAGGCCTCTGGGAATTGTAGTCCCCGGGGCCTGAGGGGGGCTGAGGGTCCCCTCCGGGGGTGGGGGGTGGGAAAGTGGCCATTTGGCGGCGCCGCAGGGAATGCTGGGAAAAGGGCGCGAAGGCGGAGAGGGGGCGGGCGTGGAGGAGCTCCCGCAAGGCCCGCGAGGGAGCGTCGTGGCTGCAGCCTCCGCCGGCTTCTTCGGGTCTGTTGGCGGGGGGAAGGGCGGGGTGATTGTGGGGGGGTAACGGGAAGCCTCGTAAAGCGGCCAGAAATGGGGGGCGGGTTGAGAGGGGATGGGGGTTTCTTTCTTGGGCATCTCAAGGGGATCGAAGGACAGCGCCCCGAATGAATAGGAGGATCCGTATCTCTATAAGGGGACCCTGGGGGCGTAAATCAAGGGCCTTCAAAACTGGGCAAGTTTAAGACTTGTGGGCTTCAACTCCCAGAATTCCCGAGCTAACATGACTGGAGGAGGAGGAATTCTGGGAGTTGAAGTCCTAAAGCTGTCAAGTTTGAGGACCCCTGGCGTCTATAGAGTAGAACAGGAACTGGGAGGGACCTTGGAGGTCTTCTAGTTCAGCCTTGGGCAGAGGGTTGGACTAGAAGACCTCCCAGGTCCCTTTCAGCCTAGGATTCTATGAAGTGAACCTATAACATCTCAGAAGAGAGACTGTCCAGTCTCTTCTTAAAAAACCTTCAGTGATGAAACCCCCCACAACTTCTGGTGGCAAGTTGTCCCACGGATTAATTGTCCTCCCTGTTAGGAAGTTTCTCCTTAATTCCAAGGTGCTTCTCTCTCCTGGATTAGTTTCCACTTATTGTTTCTTGTCTGACCTTCAGGTGCTTTGGAAAAATAGCTTGACTCCCTCTTCTTTGGGGCAGCCCTTCAAATACTGGAATACTGCTGTCCTGTCATCTCCTAATTCTTCTTTTCTAGTCTAGACAAGCCAAACCCAACTCCTGCAGCCGTTTTTCCTATGTTTTAGTCTCCAGGCCTTTGATCCTCTTAGTTGCTCTTCTCTCAACTTTTTCCAAAGTCTCAACATCTTTTTTTGTAGCATGGTGACCCAAATCGGTTGCATTCTTCCAGGTGTGGCCTTACTAGCGTTTTATAAAGTGGCATCAATATTTCAGGTCATCTTATCTAGTCCAACCTCCTGGTGGCAGGTCATTCCACTGGTTAATGGTTCTAACTGCCAGGAAATTCCTCCTTAGTTCTAGGTTGATTCTCTCCCGGATGAGATTCCACCCGTGGCTTCTTGTCCTGCCTTCAGGTGCCAGATATGGTACACCTTTAAATCCTCATCATCTGTGGAGCCAGCATTCGCTTAAGAAATGTCCGTAAAAATGGGACAAAATTCACAAATTTATCACTTACATTTTGGGCTCAATTTTGGTCGTAAATTTGAGGACTGTCTGTGGTTTATTCATTCGGCCACCAACAGCGATGGAAGGTATTGTTAGAGGGTCTGGAAAAGATTCAGATTGCACTAGATTCCTCCCTAGGTATGGATTTATTATGGAGGGGCGAAACTGGAGTATTGGTGTAAAAGATTTCCCTTAACAGCCTAATCTGCCTAAAGGGAGGGGGAGCAGAACAGGGGCTTTTAGATTTTAATTCCTAACACTACTATAAAGGCATGTGTATTCATTGCTGCAGCTTAATTTGCATGGGTGCCTAGGAGAAAGAACTGAGCCATGGAATTAAATGGTTATTTATGGTGGGTTCAGCATAAACACTCAGCAAGACTGGATTTGGCATTTTTGTCCACCTATTGAGTCCTTCCCAAGGACTTGGAGCAAGCAGATGTGCTTATTTAATAACAATATTGTCGCATAATGTAATCTGTTTCTAAGCAAAGCTGCCTTTTGCGGTTGAGTGAGGGTCTTCCAATGGTGCCCTGGATGTTTCAGGATTACACCCCAGGCACCTATTTTTGCTTTCTTTTGCCACAGTTCTTCTGTTTGCAGATCTTTATATTATTATGTTTTTGTCCTGCCTTTTTTTTAAATATACAAGTCACAATGGCAAACATGTCTAATATAACTGCCTTCTATTCTTCCTACAATGACAACTACGTGCGAGATGGGCTGATAAAGTACGATTGGCCCAAAGTCACCCAGCCGGTTTTCATGCCTGAGGAAGGCCTGAAAAACTCGGTCTCCTGCTTTTTAAGCCACAGCACTTTTACCACTAAACCAAACTGATTCTAGATGCTCTCAGAAAACCATATTACAGGAGCAGATAAACAACTCTTTATAATTCTCACCAATGGTGCATGGCAGATATTTAATACATTTCAGTATCCTTTTCTGGATTTGCCAATCTTGATGGTCTTCAAGAGAAATTGTTGCTCTAGATTGCACACGGCATTAAATTAACTTAAAAGTCATCTGACTGAATGTTATCTATGTATTTCTGTAGCTTTCTGATTGAGGCCATGTGCAAAGGGAAGAGCACATACCTTTCAGCTTTCAGTTGGCTGTATTTTGGCTCAAATCTATCATTTGCTACCTTCTGATGTAAGCAGTTGGGCACACGCTAAAAATTAAAACGTTTCTCTGCAAACTGCTAGGGATAACGCAAGTGAATTTGTACCTATTGTGAATAACCGTGCTGTTGAAAGTCATAAGAGTAATAGAACCTCTGCACCGTTTTGTAACTCTCCTTATCTTCCAAGACCTTAGTAGAAATTGTTCTAATCTGACATTTGTCCTGTATGACTTTTAAACATGCCTTCACAACTCTACTGTACAGGTTTGTGGGTTTTTTTAACCTGAGATTGCTGATGGTGAAAATTGCTTTGTAGGATTTGTTCTCTATGGAGTCACAAGATAGTGTAGGACGGTATTTCTCAGCTACAGCACCATTTTAAGTTGAAGTAAGTTTAACTTGAGTTGAAGTCCCCATATCTTAAAGTTGCCAAGGTGGAGAAATTAGTGTAGGACACACTTCCCATTCTAACTGTTTTAATTCTGTAATCTCCTACCTGTATTTATTGTTGGTCATGCTACATGAGGGATTATGAGAGTTAATCCATTATGTTTATGGACATCCCACTTAGGAAAGATTGGGCAGAACATGGCAGGAAGGAATCATCGGTTTGGAAAGAACTGGGTGGGTGAGGTTTGGCCAGATTATTGAAGTCATATTGTGTTGCAAACATATCTGAAAAAGAGAGGATGGCATTTTCTCTATTTTGTAATTGACAAAAAGCAGGTATCTGAGCTTATGTTTGTATACTATCTTCCCGGCTCATATTTTTAAGTCTCTTCAATACAGTTCTTGGTCCTCTAATAATATTTACTTAAAGCTTCAAGGAATCAGGGTACAGTAAAGATTATGAGCTAGCATCAGATTAATTCTGTCGTTTGTAAAGTTAAAGATGAGTCTCGTTGCTTAATATTTGCTTTATTGTGCAACCGTTAAAGGTTTCTTTTTTCCCTTTTTCACGTTTTTAATAATATATTTCTAATTCTGAAATAGATTGCAGGTATTGGTGGATTCTTTTAAACTGGAATAGAAAATTAGACTTTTGCCATTTGCTACTTTTGAAGAGTTGCTGTTCTTCTCATGCAAGGAATGAAGCATTGGAGTTTAATTAGATTCTGCATCTTACACCTCAGCATTTGGCAAGCCTCAAAAGCTTTGATCCAACAGATGCAGTCACACCTGTGAGATCTGCCTACTCCTTTTTTCACAAACTCACTTCTGACTACAAAGTTAATCTCTGGGTAGAGCGGGCAGGCTGAGCCTGTGTTCTTGATACAGCCAGAGCGCAGCTAACCATCAGGGGTGTTTCTCTGTTACTTGATACTGTTGAGAGTTGGAAGAATCTTTGGGCGAGGGTCTTGCTTGGCAGCTGCTGCAGAAATCTCTACTGCAAAAGAAGCCCCTTGCACCCTTCCTCTTTCGGCTGAACTACTGTACAGGTAGGTATGCTGTAAGCATTCCTGCCTTGGGGTCATTTTTAGGTTGCTGCGAAGCCAGCTGATCCTGTTGCTAATACCAATTACTGTATCTGCTTTTGAGGCCTGTAACGGGATGCTGAGAATAGCGGTAGAGGAGGAAGCATGCTGCTTTTTTTTTGACTCTTGCTTCCCCAAGACAGAATCTTTCCATGCTGGAAATGTTGAATAGTGAGACAGGGAGTTCTGCTCGTGGAGAAAATGTGATGTAGTTCAGGGATCCCCAACCTTTTCGACGCCGCGGCCCGGTACCGGCATCAGCTGGGCGCCGCGGTCCGGTACCAGCATCAACTGGGCGCCGCCATCTTTTGATGAAAAAGTGCTTCCGGTGACCTCACCGGAAGCACGTTTTGTCAAAAAGATGGCGGCGCCACGCTCGGTGAGCTTTTTCGGGTAGAAATGGCTTTCTACCCGGAAAAGCTCACAGGAAGCGCTAGCGCCCATCTTTTTGATGAAAAAGTGCTTCCGGTGAGCTTTCTACCCGGAAAAGTTCACTGGAAGCACTTTTTTACCCAAAAAAGATGGCGGCGCCCAGCAACCAGCGGCCCGGTAAGAGTTGTTCCGCGGACCGGTATCGGTCCGCGGACCGGCGGTTGGGGACCCCTGATGTAGTTGACTTTCCTCTCTCCCTTGTCCTCATGAATGATTTCACTGTGTTGGGGAAAACATCTGTCTTTGGATACACTCGTTGGTTTGAACGTTTGAATTCCATAAAAGCTTCCTTTCTTTCTAGTTCCAGCCCTCCCTCTTCATCTGTGCATTTTTAATAGCGATTTCATGTTGTTTCATGCTTATGCGTTGCACCTTCAATGTTACGTTTGTTTTTGAACTGTCATATCATATGAAGCTTGTGTATTTATAAACCATCATAGCGGGATGTAGGAATCCAGGTGTTTTATCTCTGCGCTTGAGAAATGCAGGATCAATAATTTCATTCCATTTTATACTTTTGGACCAGATTTTGGGGGTGGGGGAGAACTAAATTCAACTAATATATGGCATATTAACCTTCCTTACATAAACCTGTTACTGATACATCTGCCAGTCCTTTTGTGTATTCAGTTCTGTGGAAGAGGCTGAAATAAATCATTTTAGAATAAAAACTAAAGCAAAAGCAACATTAAGCAGAAGAACAAAGGATAAGGAACAGCATAGCAGAATAATTCTTTAACTCTGCTTTCTTTTTGGCATGTTTACTAAAACAGCGTCAATAGATATCCTTTTGTTTAAAAAAAACAAAAACGGAAAAAATAGGCTGACCAAAAACAAAGGCGTTTTATAATGATTTTTTGTGATTTATATGTGGTCTGTAACCCTCGAATGGATTGCTAACGGCGGTTATTGAAGTAGCTGCTCTAAGTTCCTCTCTGAACCCTAAAAGGAAGCTCCCTTTAATTGTGATGCTGTCTATCCGATCAAGAGAGGAGAATCCTAAATGGGGAGATGCCAAACGTTGCGACTGGTGTTGTCTTGTGATTTTGCATGCGTGTGTTTTTTTGTTGTTTGGCTCCAGGGCATCGACTGGTCAGCGAGGCGTGGCAGGAATGTTCCACCCACTTCAGTGGAGGCCTCCCTCCAGCTTTTATTCCCTCTACGCAAACTCATCCCGTTTCATCAGCTATGAAGGGAAGCCACGGAACGTGTGGTGGTGGAATGAGGACTTCCTGAAGGGCAAGTACCAGTGGCTGCTTACGTGGCTTCGGAAAGGCTCCGAGCAAGACCCGGGGCAGAAGAGCCTCCTCTCCCTGCTGGCCAATCAGTGCAGCTACGTGACCAGCCAGAGAATCAGGCGTGCTCAGCAAATCACTCAGCTGTACAGTAACATTTACTCCGAGAGGGCGCGCAAGAGCCTCTTCTCTTCCTTGTGGCGCCGGTTCCGGGGTCATCATGCCAACGCCTGCAAGCTGATGGCAGCCCTCACTGGAGTGTTCCTGTGGGAAGAGGAGAGGATCAAAGAAGAGGAGCTGAAGAGGTAGGTGGTCTTCTCCCCTTCCTTCTCTGGCTCACCGTGTGTGTGTGTGTGTGTGTGTGTTGCTGGTGGACGGGGCTCTCCCTGTGTTGGTAACAGGGCACATCGTAACCCAATTTCCTTTTAATTCCTCGGTGACCAGGGCAGGATTATCACTGGGAGGGAAGAGATTTTCTGTTAGCTCTCGTACATCCAGCAGGTGCCTTGAGTCAGGTTTCTCTTGGGTGCCATAATTACCAGTCAAGCTGGCCGTTGCTGTAGAGCGGGAGTGTCCAGCCTTGGCGGCTTGAATAGGGTAGGGATAGAATAGAATAAAGAATAGAATAGAATAGAATAGAGAATAGAATAGATAATAGAATAAAGGAAGAATAGAATAGAATAAGGAATAGAATATAGAACAAGGAATAGAATAGAATATAGAATAGAGTAGAATTAGAAAAGTAGAGTAGAATAGGATAGGATAAGACAGGATGGGATGGAAGCAGAGTAGAGGGAAGAGAAGAGAAGAGAAAATGGAATGGAACAGAACAGAATAGAATAGTTGGAAGGGACCTTGGAGGTCTTCTAGTCCAACCCCCTGCTCAGGCAGGAAACCCTATACTATTCCAGACAAATGGCTGAGGAATCTCTTCTTTAAAACCTCCAGTGTTGGAGAATTCACAACTTTGGGAAGCAAGTTGCTCCACTGGTTAATTGTTCTCATTGTCAGGAAACTTGTGGACTTCAACTCCCAGAATTCCCCAGCCAGCGCGTTGTGAAAAGATTGAATTCACTCATGCGTCCTGGGACTATTATCGCTTCTCAGCTTGCCCAAAAACTGGGTGGGAGTGAAGGGGAAGATGGAAGGCAGAGGCTCCGGACTTGCCCTGTGAGAGCCAACCCCGCCCCCCGCCCCCTCCTTCCACCGAGGACACTTCTTCTGCAGGTGTCGGCCAAGACACAAACTCACCCTTCACAACTGGACGATGCGCCCCGCCCAGTCTTTTTAACTGTGCAGAATTTACGCGGGAAAAGTTAGAGCCGGTTTTGCATTCTTCGGTGCCGAAATGATGTGCTTGATAAAAGTTTTGCTTTGGGGGATGGCGAAGTTCCTGAAAGCGTCTTACGTTTGTTGGCTTTTGTCAGTCGGACCGTTGACACGCATGTTGGGAGTCAAAGTCCACAAGTCTTCAAGTGGCCAAGGCTGCCCCCCCTCCCCCCACTTAAAACCCCTTCTGGAAAGAGGGAGAAGTCGTCACCTCTATTTTAGGCCAGATTGGGGAGGAGAGGAAGGTAGAGGGAATGACCAGAATTGAATTGCTAAGTGAGACATTTGTTGAGTGGGCTTTGTCCCATTTTACAACCTTTCTTGCCTCGGTTAAGGGAATCACTGCCGTTGTTAATAGCCCAATTGTGAAGTAAATCTGGCTTCTCCCGTTGACTTTGCTTGTCAGGGGTCACAAAAGGAGATCGCGTGATCCTAGGGCATTATAACCATCATAAATATGAGTCAAGCGTCTGGATTTTGATCGCATGACCATGGGGATGTTGCCGTGGTCATAAGTGCGAAAAACGGTCATCGGTCCCTTTTTTTCAGCACTGTTGTAACTTTGACCCATCACAAAGTGAACTTGTTATAAGTTGAGGACTACCTGTAATGGAGCCCAGAGTTTTCCATCGTAAGTGATGACGGTCGTAAGTTGAGGTGCTCAGATAACCTGATAATCTTATGACCCCTTTTTTGCAGCAGACCTTAAGCAAGTCAGGGCATTCCTGTGGGCGGGTTTTGGCCAAAAACTGGTTGAAAAGGCTGGTTTCTGGCCAAAAAACCCCCCAAAATAAAATCCCTCATGAAATTGTATCGTGTGATTTAAAGGCGAGCTGGTTGCCAAGCACCCCAAATGAGGTTATGTGGCCACAGAAAGGGGGCACTGCTGGTTGGAACTCCAGAACTGGGTCATAAGTGCCTTGTAACTATGACTGGTTGCTAAGCAACTGCCCCTTAAACAAGGACTACCAGTGTAACACATGCTTCACCGCACTGTTCATTTATATCTTTTATTTCACATTCTTTGACTTTTAAAATACGAGCTTTTGCAGGCAATCTTGAGACTATTTAAGAAAGCAGGAGAAGCAGGAATAAGCAAAAACATTATACCCAGGTGGCTTTTCCCAAACTAGGGCTCTGCAGTTTCCCTCATTCCTAGTCAGTATCATAATAGATCTTTGGGCATTATGGGAGTTGTTCTCTAACACGTGGAAGAAAGCAAGACTTGTGGTCCCCAGTAAAAGCAAACAGCCTTCGTCATTCTGTGTTTTCAAATATTTACATGGACATCAGGATCTTTTTTTCTTTTTCTTTTAGCCACATATCTGTTTCGAAGTGCACTGGATTCTGTAGATCCTGTTGCGTAGTGTGGGGGCAGCATAAATTCCACTGGGATTAGCTTTCCACTGGCCGCCAATGAAAGCTGGAGTGCTAAACCTCTGGCAGATGCCAGATTCCCTAACTTTAGCAGACCATATATACCTGCAGGATTTAAAAATCCGAGAGCGAGCCGGGCATGTCACAAAGTGGATGCAAGCGAGTGAAAGCTGCAGGAGTCTGCTCTGCTCAAACGGGGGCCAGTCCCAGGGAATGTGCGAGGTCATTGTTGAATAGTTGGCTGCCAACAATGGCTCCCAGTATTCCTCTGGCTCTCCTCCCAGCCCTGAACAGCTTGGGACCAAAGAGCCTGAAAGGCCTCATTTTCCCATTAATGCTGCCTGAAGAAATATCCCTCAGTGCTTGGAAGTCTTTGCAAATTCAGTATTAAACTTCATATTTCCTAAGCTTTGAAATTGGGAGGCTTCCACTGGGCCTCTTTAACAGACTTTTTGAAGTTGTCTTTGTGCTGCTGAGTTTAGCAGACCATTGTCCTTATGTGAGGGGGGCAGTGGATATATGTGTTAAGTTTGGAAGCAGCTTTGCTGCTTTATAAAACTGAATAATTCAGCCGGAATTCTGCAGGAACATGGGGGTACTAAACTTTCTCTTCTTTCTGGAAATGATCACTGTGGCTGAAACCATTGTCTTAAAGCAGCATCCCTCAACCTTTTGGGCACCAGGGACTGGTTCTGTGGAGCAGGGGTCTCCAACCTTGGCAACTTTAAGCCTGGAGGACTTCAACTCCCAGAATACCCCAGCCAGCAAAGCTGGCTGGGGCATTCTGGGAGTTGAAGTCCTCCAGGCTTAAAGTTGCCAAGGTTGGAGACCCCTGCTGTGGAGGACAGGATGTGGTTTTGCATGCTGCCTGGAGCAGGCACATGCAAGGATGGGGCTCTGCTCAGTTACACAGCCCAGTTCCTGGTGGGCTGTGGATTGGGAGTTGGGGAACCTCATCTTGAAGCATTGACGGTGAGGTGATGGTAGGGTTTATTTAAAATAAACCGCAACCTTTCCGGCTTTGTGGACTGGTGGGTAGGGGGAGAGTGGGTGGCTGCAGGCGAGCAAGTGTGTGTGTGTAGTTCCCTTTGCACAAGCAGTGGGCACACACCACTCGCACAAATGGAGCTTTGCATGCATATGCGCTCACCCGCCCTTTGTGCAAGTGGAGCTGCGTGTGTGCACGCTCACGCGGCCCAGTTCCGAAAGGGTTGGGGACTCCTGGCCTAGAAGATGTGAAAAGGAAGGCGAGAAGGAAAGATGCCATCAGAAATTCCTGAAACATAGATTTAGTAAATCTTCTAACATGAAAATAAATGCAAGGTGGCTGCTGAGAACTAGGCAGTAGCCATGAAACTCACAATAAACTTTTTAACTCCAGGAAAGGCAACTCTTCATATATTTAAGCGTCCTCAGAAAGTTTAATGTTTGGAGAACTTGTGAGGAGTAGGTATCAGTGTGCTGCAAATCTGTTCTGAACCAGTAGCAGGTGAGGTCTTGCAACACACCTTTTGGCTGTTTGCGTGTTGCTGAGCTCAGGACTGAGTCTTGCACAAATGTTGGAACGCTTTGCGTAATCCAGGCCACCCTTGCCCAAGCGCTTAACCTGTAATCCCCTGGGCTTTTGACAAGGTCTCTGTCGTGATGAATGCTGGAAGTAGGGTGAAAAAGATTTGGCACAGTCTTCCCACTTACCTTCTCTGAGTGACACTGGCCCAGTCCCTGACTGCCTAGTATGCTTTTTATGAACCCACATTTCGGAATGAATTGTTTCCCTTCAACGTTGACTTCAGCGCAAATCAAAGTCAAGAGAGGAATATCCGTTGCGCAAGCTCAGTTGAAGAGAACAAGAGGTAGTAGATCTATCTGTTCAGGTTAAGTACCGTTGATCTGGAAGCTTCCAGATTTATGTAACAGTTGTCCTAATAAATGCAGCTCTTTGGAAGATCAGTAGATGATTTGACTTAGTTTACCTATTGTCCTCATTCAGCCTCTTTAGTCATGCGTGCATTCGACATATTTCAAACATGTGGCCTTCCACTGAATGGTCATCCATGTTAGAGTTAATAGCCTCACTCATGGCTAACCAGAAAATGGCTGGAGTCACATATAATGTCGAACCCTAAATCCAATAATAGAATAACAGAGTTGGAAGGGAGCTTGGAGATCATCTGGTCCAGCCCTTTACTCAAGCAAGAGACTTTATACCATTTCAGACAAAGGGTTGTCCAGTCTCTTTTTAAACACCTCCAGTGATGGAGCTCTAGTGCAACTAGAGCTGCTCTTTGATTAAGATAATGCAAAAGAATAGAAATAAAAAGCCCTGTTGATGGCAGCACTGAGCTGGTCTTAGCTTGCTAAGAATAACCAGCCAGGTTAGAACTTGGACGGAAATCCAGCAAAAAATCAAAAAAAATATTTCTTTTCTTTTTTAGAATAAAAAGGCAGCATTTGTTTCAGTAGTTTCTTATTCCCTTGCCAAATATAGGTTGATTAAATGTTACCCAGCAAGTCCATGGGGATGGGTTTAGGAAAACAGTCAAGATTCGTTTTTCTTGCCATGTACATCTGAACTAGACTGGTGTTTCTCTGTGTCATATAATATATGTGGGTATTTGCATGTTTGTTTGTTTGTTTATTGTGTCATGGTTATGTAGTGTATATTGGAGGTGGAGACCCTTTGAGAGCTGTATGCAAATATATTTCATTTTAATGTATGCCAATTAGTGTACATTCAAAGTGACAATAAAATTATTCTGTCTGTCTATCTGTCTATCTTATTTATTTATCTATTTTATTTATCTATCTTATCTATCCTGCCTGCTATCTATCTATCTATCTATCTATCTATCTATCTATCTATCTATCTATCTATCTATCTATCTATCTATCTATCTATCTATCTATCTATCTATCTATCTCTGTCTGTCTGTCTGTCTATCTATCTATCTATCTATCTATCTATCTATCTATCTATCTATCTCTTTCTTTCTGTCTATCTATCTATCTATCTATCTATCTATCTATCTATCTATCTATCTATCTATCTATCTATCTATCTATCTGACCAGAATAAGCTGACACGTTTCAACATTGTCCTCCCAAGGTCTGTGCAAGAAATGAAACACATGCAAGAAATATCGAAGTTCTTCCCAAGCAACACGGAAGACGACGAGATGCAGGAGCTGGAGGAAAGCACCTGCCAAGGGGTCTCGTCTGATCCTGAAGAGCAGAGTTGGGAAATGGTGGTCAGCAAGAAGCACTTCAAACTATGGAGGCGTCCGGTCGGCGGGGGTCATATGTACCAGTATCGAGGTAGCCTCACCCCCTCCCCTTTCATGAATTCACTCTTGTCTTAGTACACAGATCACAAGTCTGTCTGGCCAAGTTGGGCTGCTTAATTCGCTCTGGATAGCGAGATGGGCAACATTTAAATTGAATTAACCACTAATAATGATTGACCGGAAAGTAAAGCTTGTAAAGCCACGTTCAAGGCTTAATAAGGGCCGAGGGAATCTTAAAAAATCCAGATTCAGGGATTTCTAAGTCGGTCCTAACGTTTTCCAGTGGCTCTCCGTAGTTGGGCCAATTTTTATCGCTTACAAGTTTGTGTAGGGAGCCCTGAGGTTACGCTCCTATTTGGGACCAGAATTCCCATCACTGAGCAAAGTGATTATGAAGCAAAAGATGTGATTGTGCCACTTCTCCAGGGCCACAGCTCCAGCAGTGCAGGCTGCGGCTTTTAGACAAAGACCTTAACTGATGAGATTCCCCACCCCCCCGCCTCTCCATCTCCCATATTCCTTCTAAGAGCCGCTTCCCAGTTTATCATTGTCTTTTGACAGCCAGGAGCATTGAACTTCAGCCACGGCTCCATTTTTATTCACTTAAGAATGCATCCTATCTGAGGGCCAGAACTATTGTAATTGAAATAAATAAGGAAACAAAAGATGGTACGAGCGGAAGATGCTCTTCTTCACTGTTTACTGTTTATGTTTTAAATTAAACTGATCTTTAAAAACTTGAGACTGGTCCATAACAAGCAAGGTGCGTTCGGGTGCTTTGGAGCCCACCACCTACGATTTGTAGTCTTAACCAAGACCTGCATTTGCTTTACTGCCCACTCTGAGATTTGTCTTTCTATTTTAGTCTTTGGAACATACACAGATGTGACACCAAGACAGTTTTTCAATGTGCAGGTGAGTTCTCCCACGCCCCTTCCTGTTTCTCATTGGTTGTACCTCCTGCTTATTAAGTCTTTAAGCCAGCCTACGTTCTGCTTGTCCTGTTCTTACTGTAGGAGGGATGTGAGGGCCCTCTCAGAAGCATAGCCAAATAGTTCAAAATAGGGCAAATAAAGCAAGACAAAATAACTGTAAGATATTCTGCTAGTACATTTCTCCAGTGCTGGTTGTTAAAATGGGTAATGCATGTTCAAAAATTGAAAAATTAAGGTGAAATGTTTTACTATATTTGGTGGCAAGCTCAACAGCTTTGGAATATAGTTTACTGCAGCTAGAAACAAGTCTTAAATGCTCACTTTCCTTTGCTACCATTTATTTTTTTCTGTTAACTACTGTACTTTATATACCTACCTATCCAATGCACTGAGCTGGTTTTCCATAACTGTCACCAAGATGCTTCCTTGTTTTTATTGAAAAATAGCATTCAATTGGGATGCATTTTCCCCTAATTTGCCAATCCTCCAATGAAATGAGTAATGTATGTCTTTTTCCTCACTTCCTTTCTTTTTAAAAATAATTTTAAAAAAATACTTTTTAAAAATTTGCTTACCTTGGTCAAGCTGATAGTCCGATGACCAACTAACTGTCAATAAACACACATGCTATTAAGGGGAGGAGCTTTGGCCCACAACGCTTCTTTCTGGCTTTCCAAAATATCTCCTGTTATGATTTCTTCTTCATCCTCCTACCTTATTTTTTTTTATCCCTTCAGACGTTCTTGTTTTTTTTTTTTTTTTTTTTAGAAAATTTAATTAAATTTTTACACTTTTAAAAACAAATCTTATATGCAATTTTTGCAGTAAGTTATGGCATAGACTTTTCCATTTTCATTTACATACATACATATCTACATACACACACACACGCATCATTTACATTTTACGTTCTGTTCTATACCTGTTCTGCATTTTCTGCAGAACGGGTTCTGGGTTTAAAAGAGTTTAATTTGTTTTTCTCTACTCTTCCCTGAATTCTGATCTTCTCACTTGCTTACCCTTTTGAGGGAAACGAAAGCCTGACAAGTTAATCTCCGAAAACCCCCCGAACATGAAGGATTTATTTCCACCTTCTCGGGGGAGAGAGGAACTTTTAGTTCGAGATGGTAACCAATCAGGAAACCTCAGGATTTTCGATGTTGGCTTCGTAGTCTGTTTTTGGGGAATTGCGTCAGCAAACTGAAAGCTTAGGTTAGCTGACTTGAGAATGCGTGGCTTCTTCTCTTCTAGCTGGATACGGAATATCGGAAGAAATGGGACTCCCTCGTGATCAAACTGGAAGTGATTGAGAGAGACCGGGATACGGGCTCGGAGGTAGTGCACTGGGTAACTCACTTTCCGGTAAGGCCTCCTTCCTTTGCCCAGTGCTGCTAGCCAGGTGCATTGTCACAAGCCACCCAGTCTAATGACACTTGTCATGCCCCTCTTAGAATCTGATTCCGAGGGGGAGGTCGAGCAGCTGACGGAGTGGGAGTGTGGCTCTGTTGGCTGTGGAGGAAACTGGGGAAGGAAAGGACACAGTCCAGCTGGGCATTCAGAGGAAGACCCAGGCCCACCCCCTCTTCATCCTAGGGCACACAGGGAGGAACAGATAAGGGAGCAACATGGTTTACAGGGGAGAAAAGGGCCCTGATTCCCTCCATTAGCTGCAGCTGGGAAAACAGGATTTAAAAAGGGTGTTTGCGCACAGCACCTTGCTGGAAGCAAAGCATAAATTATTTTGGTTTGTCACGCTTTATCTGGGTTCCGGTGTCCTCCCAACTCTGTGTGTTTCGTTATCTTTTGAGTTCTGCCATTCCTTATCCTGCCCTATCTCGTTAATTGCTGCAGTGTGGTTTGTGTTGGTTTTTATTTCTAATTTATACAGTATGTACTTTGGGGTTGGACTGAATTTCTTTCCTTTAAAAACTGTTCTTGGTAGAGTTTTTTCTCCAGCCGATGATAACTGGACACTGGGGGCCAAGTTGGAGGAATTAAAGGGACTTTACCTACTTTTGTGACTTTGTTGCTTTTGTGCCACGCCCCTTTGGGTCATCACAACACTGCTCTTTTCTTCTTCCTCCACCCCTACATCCCTTTCCAGTATCCAATGTATTCGCGGGATTACGTTTATGTTCGGCGGTATGATGTGGACCAAGAGAACAACCTGATGGTGCTGGTATCACGGTAAGGAGGCGCCTTCGTTGCATGTCAAAAGGACCAATCCATCCGTCCAGCCGCCTGCTAAGATTTGGGTTTCTAAAACCTTCTGGAAAGGTTCTCGGGCAAATGCTGGAAGGATGAAGGAGAAACGAGTGCCAATGTTGTTGTGAAGCTCTTTTGGGAACTCCAGTTGTGCTCTTTTTTCCTCCCAAGTTTCAACGTGCCTATCAATTTGAGATCCCTGAAACACTTTTTGGACCTTTCCCTCTGTTTCTTTTGTCCTGTCACTGAAAGCTTTTTAGGCGCAGAATAAGGCGTAATGTGCATTGTGTACTGCAGGCATGTCAAGCTCAAGGCCATTTTCCCATATCTCTGTCAAAATAATCTTACTTACTAAGTAATCTTAGTTACTTACTAAGCACATCTAAATTACATGAAAGGAACCCTTTGAAATCCGCAAGGCAGGTCACAACTTTTGAGCACCCATTCATGTTTGGAAAATGGAAAATTGGAAAAATTTGATACGCCCCACTCTACAAGAATTGCACCATGTTTGCAGTCCCAGAATTAAAACTGATGGTTGTTTGGTTTTGGGGGGAAGCATAATGTCCTTTTTTTTTTTCTTATTTTGCTCAGAGCGGTAGAACATCCAGGCGTCCCCGAAGATCCTGAATTTGTCCGGGTCCGAACCTACGAGTCACAAATGGTCATCCATCCTCACAAATCATTTGATGAGGTGAGTTCCTTTATTGTATTTTTTTAAAAAGGGGAATCTGAAATTTACAGGGAGCAGAAATATTTAAGAGGCTGAAGCAACCATTGTTAATGTGTGTCTGACCCCTGTTATTTTTGACTTATTATACACATTTTATTATATTTTAGGCCTCAAAATTAGACATATATATCATCTTTGTAATCCTTGCCAGTGACTATTTGGTCAGGGCAGCAACAGCATTGGTCATTTAATTTCACAATCATCTTTTTCTAATGCAAAATGGGTGGGGCCAAGATTCTCTAAGCCAGATACCTTTGTATTTTTAGGTTTTCTTCAATTGTTGTAAAAAATGACATTAAACTGGTTTGAGAATGAGTTCCCTCTCTTGCTACACGTTCTCCAGAATGATTGAAAGGGGTCAGAGAGTGAGATTTGCAAATGTAATGCCCTTCAAAAGTCTCTGCTGCAATTGTGATCAAGTTGAACCCACAGAAAACCACTGTTCTGCAGCAGCCTTAGGAGGAGGAGGAGCAGCTGCCTGGAGGATCTCTTGTCCTCTCCTTATACAGAGAGGCTCCAAGGAACTGATTTACTCACCATTTCTTTGGTCTTTGGTCTTGGTCGCCGTGGTTGCTGGCCCTATAAAAGCCGTCTCCCCCAGAAATCCTGTGTACTAAGGAAAGGGAACTGTTCTGACCAAGGCTTCCTAGACCGTAATCACGCACACACTTATTTTAAAAACAAATCTTGTTTTATTGCAACGCTGGGAATTATTTTCATTCCCAGCCGGTAATGAATTCTCAAACAGTCCCTCGAGATGAGCACCCACCTTTCTTCCCTGTGAAGTGCTGCCAATAGCAGAAGTATCAAATGAACTAGAAAAGAAACCAACCGAAGTACAAAGAGCTTCAAGAATGAATCTCAACCGAACGAACGACTTTGCTTCCTGCAAAGGTTTCGTCATCTTGGCCTGACTTTTATCCCTTAGGGGAGGGGCAATCCCTTAGGGGAGGGGCAATCCCAGCCTTACTCCCAAGTCATCCCTTTTCTCTCAGCTGCTCTCTCCTTCTAGCAGCTTTGCGCGCGCGCACACACTGGGAATAGGCTCCCCTGGGTCCTCTGCCTCGCTGTTGCCAGACTGTGGAGGCTCCGGAGTCAGCACCCCACTCCCCGATGGTCCTGGCCCCATCTCTGTATCGGACGCAGGACCCTCGTCCGAGTCCTCTCCAGACTCCCTGACTGGTCCCCGTTCTTTCCCACTGTCCGATTCCGCTGCCGTCTGCACCGGCTGCCGGCGAACCAAATTAGAATTAGAATTAGAATTAGAATAGAATAGAATAGAATAGAATAGAATAATAGAATAGAATAAATGTTGGATGAATAGAATAGAATAGAATAGAATAGAATAGAATAGAATAGAATAGAACAGCTTTATTATTGTATTCTACAAATACAATGAAATTTGAAAGCTACTCCAGCACAGTATCCCAAACACCACATCACAATCACACTACAGAGTATTTAAAAATTAAAATAATTAAAATAATAATTAAAAACCTACTCTAAAACCTATTTAAAACATATAGCAAGTTAGATAGTTTAAAAATGCCACTATATACATAGGGCTAAATCACGTATGCATTGTTTGATTCAAGACAATTATTGCCTTGGGAAAGAAACTGTCTCTCAGTCTATTAGTCCTCATTTTAAGACACCTATAACGTCTCCCTGAGGGTAACAGTTCGAAATATGAGTGTCCCGGATGAGAACGGTCTGTGGAGATTTTTAGTGCTCTAGAGAGGAGTCTGGTCTTCGCAATCTCTTCCAAAGAAGAAAGAGAGCAACCGATGATTTTTTGTGCTGTGTTTATAACTCTCTGGAGCATCTTCTTATCCACTACAGAGCATCCAGCATACCACACCGTTACACAGTAGGCCAAAATGCTCTCAGTGGTAGACCGGTAAAAAGTAACCAGCAACTTCTCACCCAGACCACTCTTTTTCAGCAGCCTCAGAAAGTGCAGGTGCTGTTGGGCCTTCTTTGCAGTGGCCATAGTGTGGACCGACCAAGTAAGGTTGTCGGAAATATGAGTTCCTAGAAATTTAAAACTATGAACTCTTTTCCACACAGTCTCCATTGATATATAGCGGGAGAGGCTCCACTTTGCATCTTCTGAAGTCTATAATCAATTCTTTGGTCTTTTTGATGTTCAGGGCGAGGTTATGACTCAACAGAACAACCATAACCAAAGTTTGACTGTAAGAAGGCCAGATACTTCTGGAGCCTTTATTGCTTCAGACTTACGGCAAGAGAGATTGTTCACGATTCTTTCCTTCTTATCACAGCAACAAGCACTTTTTTTTTTATAATTTATTTTTTCACTGTAACAGAATAACAGAGTTGGAAGGGACCTTGGAGGTCTTCTAGTCCAACCCCCTGCCTAGTGCAGGAAGCCCTACACCACTTCAGACAAATGGTTGTTACAATCTCTTCTGTGTTGGAGCATTCACGACTTCTGGAAGCAAGTCGTTCCCACTGATTTTGTTTTGGGTAGCAAAAGGGTTACATTGGGCAGGTTACCTCACCGTGCAGATAGCGGCGGATCTCCTCGTTCCAAGGAGTAGTAATCCGTATCGTTTCTCGTTTCAGAATGGCTTTGACTACCTGCTCACGTACAGTGACAACCCACAAACTGTGTTTCCTCGATACTGTGTCAGCTGGATGGTTTCCAGTGGTGAGTTTGGGGACTGTGATTCTTCAGCATAGAGAACGGGCTCCCCAAAGTGGCAGAACGAGAACTCTTTTGAGTTGGTTGTGTAAAACACCAGGTGACCTCAGATCCCAGAAGGGCATGATCTAGATCAGGGGTGTCCAACCTTGGCAACTTTAAGACTTGTGGACTTCAACTCCCAGAATTCCTCAGCCAGCAAAGCTGGCTGAGGAATTCTGGGAGTTGAAGTCCACAAGTCTTAAAGCTGCCAAGGTTGGACACCCCTGATCTAGAGCAACCCCCCGTTTCAATTTTGGAGGCCTGGCGATGTGAATAAGTCTACTTTACTACGTTGAAGCGAGTTGAAAATTATCCTTGGGTGAAAAGAAGTCGGCTTTGTATCACAGGGGCTTCATTGGCCTATGAGGTTCAGGGTCAGGCTTGGTATTGGAGAGCCACTCCCTTGTGTTACAGGCATCCTTTTGAACTCATTGGAGCGGTGCAATGAGTTCGATCCTAGGTAGAGGCAGATATTTCTCTCTCTGGGCACACTGACAATATATATCTGCTGAACAAAACTCCTCATTGGCGACGGGAAGAGCATCCGGCCATTGAAATACTCTGCTAGCTCCATTCAGACTTCACCCAGCAAGGGATTATGGGGTTGTTAAACGAAGAAGATGATCCTTTTGGACTTATTCAAAATTGGCTATTGACGCTTAGTGGATTTAAAAGGCACCCCTTCAGGTTCCATTTCTGCCAAGCTGAACAAAGTCCCCATAATTCTGGTTCAGGTGCCTAGAAGGTTTCACTCCTGAGTGCCAACTCTGGGCTTTGGCCTGCCACAGCAGCCGCCTCCTGGGCGGATCCTGCCTTTCCATGTCGCCCAAGTCGCAATTGGTGTGAGTGGGATGGCTCTTCAGTCTTCAATCCCAAGACGAGGATGTCTTTAAGGCAGCGGTCTCCAACCGGTGGGCCGGGCACCACTGATGGTCCATGAGAAAATTTTGGTGGTCTGCAGAGAAATGTCCCCCCCAAAGCAATTAATCCAGGCTGCGTGGGAACACAAGGCTGAGCCGCCCACATGGCCGGCGGGAACACAAGGCTTGTGTCCCTTGCATTGCGCACAACACAAGGCAGTGAAGGGAGGTGGAAAGGGAGTAGGGGGGAACTTGCCCCACACGCCCCACGCACTTGGCCTGGCCACTGGGCTGCTTCTCTCCACTTCTTTCTTCTTCTGCTTTTGGCTGCATGCAGGAAAGCAGCCGAAGTCTTTCTTTCTCTCCCCCAACCTCCGCCAGAAATGAGTCTTTGGGACCCTGCAAGGCCTCCTGCTCCAAGAGGCTGCGCTGGCAAAGACTCGTTTCTGGCGGAGTTTGGGGGGAGAGAAAGAAAGACTTCTGCTGCTTTCCTTGCATGAAGCCAAAAGTCTCTCTCTCTCTCTCATTCCTCCTGAGAACGGAGCTGGAGACGATATCCTGAGATCCAAATAAAGAACGATCGATCGGTAGGAAAGCGGCGTGGGGGATTTTCCTGCAGACTTTTGGGGGGATTTTTTTCAGGGTCCGCGGGATTTAAAAGGATGAGTTTGGTGGTCCCCGAGGTCCAAAAGGATGGCGACCCCTGCTTCCCCCTCCCCCCAGATTGCAGCCCACTGGGATCTCCCCTTAATTCAAAACGCTGAAGTGCTTTTGAAGGAGGAACAGTTTCACCAACCGCATGTAGGTGTTGGATTCCCCGTCGTCCGCTCCACCCACCTGTCTGTGTCCTCTTCCCCCCCCACACCCCTTCATTGTCCCCCATCCCAGGCATGCCGGACTTCTTGGAGAAACTGCACTCGGCAGCGCTGAAGGCCAGGAACATGGAAATCGTTTTGAAAGACTATATCTCCGCCTCCAAGTCCTGGGACAGCGGGGGCGAGAACAGCAGCGGGAAGGGAAGGCCAGCGTGCCCCCCAGCCAAGAGCACAAGAACGAAGGAGCCCGCAGCCCTATTCAGATAGACTATGCTTAAAAGGAAGCGAGGGGCTTGGTTTGCAACGTCGCCAGCCCCCACGCCTCTTTGCTCCAGGCTGGGAAGAAAAGGGCCAAAGCCACGGAGAAGATTGTCTTTGGGAGCTCGATCACCTGCGCCTGTCCTCCTCCTCCTCCTCTTCTTCCTCCTCCTCCCCCTTCTCGGCCACGTCTCCTCCTCGAACGGAAGCAACACCGTCAGCCCTGGGGAACTCAGGCTCGGCCAGCTTGAAAAACAGTTTTGTGCGGCCACTTCTGCGTCGTGATCTTATTTGCTCTTAACCCTGTGGGTGGGAGGGGTGGGGGGTAAACATTCTTGGTGGGGGGTGGATGAAAGGGCCTCGTTTCTTCCCCCCAATCCTGAAGGCTCTTCCCTGCAAGCCTTTTGGGGAGATGCTGAGTAGAGTTCCCGGGTTATTTGCCTCTCCTCTCTCTTTCGTAGAGGTGAACGGCGTGGAGGTCGCTGCAGCCTGGGGTGACGCAAGCCAGCCCCCCCCCCCCAACTGTTTACAACCCCAGGGGCTCTCTCTCTCTCTCTCTTAAATCTTGTGCTCTGTTTACAGAGGGGCTGCTTTGCTGCCAATGTGCCTTCTTCTTTGGTTTTTGTTCCCTGGGGCGCAGCTGAATGCCGCCTCTTTGGCCACCGGAAATGGGCGGCGGGCCTGTCGAAGAGCCCCTTGGCGTTTAAGGCCATCGCCCGTTATTGACGTCTCTGCCCACAGAGCGGCATGTTCTTCTGCCGCTTTAGATCTCTTCCCCTTTTGCAAACTGGCCGCCTTGGGGGGCTTCTGTCCTCGTCGTCCGAGGGGAAGGAAAGAGTGATGATTCGTCAACAAGAAGTGCTGTCTCGACTGTTCAAAAAGACGCCGTCGCTGAAGTGGGGCATGGCGGTTCAAAGCAGAGGTCCCCAAACTTGGCCCCTTTTAAGACTGGTGGGCTTCCAACTCCCAGAATCCCTGAGCTAACATGACTGGAGAAGGAGGAATTCTGGAAGTCCACCAGTCTTAAAAGGGGCCAAGTTTGGAAACTCTGTTCTAAGTTCTTGTTCTCCTATCTCCTGGAACAAGGGTCTTCAAACTTGGCAACTTTAAGACTTGTGGACTTCCAACTCCCAGAATTCCTGAGCTGACATGACTGGAGGAAGAGGAATTCTGGGAGTTGAAGTCCACCAGTCTTAAAGTTGCCGCGTTTGGAGACCTCTTGTGCTAAGCCAAGGGTCCCCAAACTTGGCCCCTTTTAAGACTGGTGGACTTCAACTCCCAGAATCTCTGAGCTAACAAGACTGGAGGAGGAGGAGGAATTCTGGGAGTTGAAGTCCACCAGTCTTAAAAGGGGCCAAGTTTGGGGACCCTTGGTTTAAAGCGACACGCACTCGTCTTCGTGTATGTTGGTCCCATACGTGCATGTTTGCTAAGTTGGAGGCGGGGTGGGGTGGGTGTTCCTGCTTGGTGAGAGGCCAGCTAGCCAGCTTCCTGGGGTGGCCAGTGTAAGAAAGAGGAAGGGAGGGTACAATTTTTCCCCTTGGAGGGTTCATATAAGCGCCAAAATGCGTGGCATAAGTATACGCGGGGACAGGTGAGAACTCCCAAAACACTTTTGGTGTAAGATAGAAAGGGGGGGGGGGAATCGGCTTTTAACAGCTGCTTCCCCTGGCTAACCTGGATGCCTGTTTCTTTCCAAAAGGGTTTGTGGAGCCTCTTTTTCAACCCTGGCACCCTGGCGACGTGTTGACCAAGAGCTGGTGGGGAAGCCAAGCTGGGAGGAGAACCTCCCCTCCAGCCTGTGAACCCTTGTTTCAAGCAGATTTTATCCCATAAGCTCAAAACATCCTAATATCGGGAGGTCTCCAACCACTTGGGCAGCTTCCAAGACATTTGGACTCCCAGAATCCTCCAGCCAGCATAATTGAAGTCCACAAGTCTTAAAAGTTGCCAAGTTTTTTTTTGGGGGGGGAGGGCTGCCCTAAGAAGAGGTTAAATACCATTGCAAATATGATATATATAGATATGTGTGTGTGTGATTCCTCAGGAATCCTTTCTGGGCCAGTAGAGGGAAGAACGAAAGCCCCCCCCCCCTTTTCTCTTCTGCTTTGCGCATTTCTGCATGTGATCTTCTAAAAAGGCGGGGGGGAATCTTGTGTGAGTGGCAGGAAAACAGAGCCGGCGTTTTCTCAACTTTTGGGCCACTTTTTAAAGGTTGGGGGACTTCCAATTCCCACCGCTCCCTAACCAGCAACGCTGACTGGGGAAACGGAAGCTCCCTTGATCTTAAAATGGGTTGAAAAGCATTCAGGCTGGCCAGCAGGAGCTGCTCCTCAGGGGCAGGAGGAGCGGTCAAGAAATCCTGCGCGTGCATGGCGATTGGGTTCGCGTCCGGGGCCTGTCTTGATATAACGGCTGAGTGAATTGTGTTTTTATCTCGACAAATGTTTTTATGAGAACCAAACAATAAATGTAAACTCCTTGGTGCTCTCATCTAACCCAGCTGCCTTCTGGGGGGGGGGGGAGGCGAATGAGAAAAACCCTCCCATTGCTATAAGAGGTTCCTTTGCGGTTGGAGCATCTGGGCAGGTTTGGCCTCCCTGGTTTGCATCCAAAATGGAAAGTTTTTTCAGTCAATGTGGGGGCTTAGGGTAGGAACGGACTGAATATACAAAGCAGCAGCATTAAGAGAGGTGGGAGGGACCTTGGAGATCATCTAGTCCAACCCCCTGCCCAAGCAGGAGACCCTGCGCCATTTCTGACTGATGGCGGTCCAGGCTCTTCTTGAAAGCCTCCAGGGATGAAGGTCCCTGCTTAGCTGTCAGAACTAGAATAGGATTTTCCGAGCCACCTGAGACAATGTTGGTAATAACTCTCCACTCCTCATAAATTCTGGGCATTAAGTTTCCTTCCTGTGATTTATGTGGCCTCGTCTTCGGATAATTCAAAATCTTCATGATAATAACCATGATCATTTACAATTTCTCGGGGCTTTGGAATGGCTTTTGCCTTCAGAAGACGCAGGGGCTTTTCAAAAACAGACTGGAGAGCCATTTGTTTGGAATGGTACGGGTCTGCTGCTTAAGCAGGGGTTGGACTAGAAGACCTCCGAGGTCCCTTCCAACTCTTGTTCACTAGAAATATCCCTAGTGGTTTTTGTCTTCTGCTTCAGATCACAGGACAGGGGTCTCCAAACTTGGCTGGAGAATTCTGGGAGTTGAAGTTCACAAGTCTTAAAAGCTGCCAAGTTTGGGGACCCCTTCCCAGTGCTTCCTCTGGGGAAGATTGAGCTAGCAACATCAAAATTACAATTTGTTTTATTTATTTTGCCATTCCTTCCATTTGCTTCCCTGGTCTTATCCTTGGTGTCCTTTTCATATTGCCCACTAGATGGCAGCATCCAACCACCGGCTGCGTAAAGATCATTTTATTGGAATATTTTATTGAATTATGCATGCCCTTGGCAGCTTTCCTTTGAAAGCTTAGCCTGCCTCGTTTTCTGGGCCACCAATTTCGATAAACTTGGGGTGGGGTGGGGGGAACGCATGTGGTATCCCGCAGACGGCTGTTGGGCGATTGAAGGGAACACGGGGAATTTCTCACCCACGAGATGACCAAAAAGTACAGTTCTAAGGAGGAGAAACTTCCGCATGTTAGAAAAACGTTTGGACGCCTCGAAGGTTTTTGGCTGCCGAGAGTTCAGCGCAAAGGCGGGTGGAAATCGCCAAGAGAACCAGACCACGAAGCAATTAATGCCTGCAGAAAGCAAAATAAAAGATTAAAAACACACCAAAGGAACTTCCGTTTGCAAGGAATGTTGATAGCACAAAGATGTTTGGGGTTCCGTGAATCGTGGAAGGAAGGAAGGGAAGGCAGGGCCCACTCATTGGTAAAGAGGGTGGTGTAACTCAGTTCCTCAATTCCTACTCTGGTTTTGGGTCTTCAAAGGAGCAGGGTAGACCTAAGCAATATAAAGCGACCGTGGAGTATCAGGCTAAGCAAAGGAAGGGCTGAGGAACGAGTTGAAAAGCTTTGTGGGTGTCCTCTTGAACTTTGTTTCTCCAGGTGTTGGGAAATTGTAGTGCAAGGGGGTCAGAAAAGAGTCCATGTTTTTAAAAGGAGGGGTGGGAAAGGACCTGGGACCTGTAGTAGTGAATTCAGGCAAAACTTTAGAACAAATTAGCCATTTGTTTATGCACGGTTTGAAATCGGCGTGGCTAGGGAAGAGAAGGACCAGGGGAGACAGGAGAGCATCTTCCAATATTTGGGGGGCTGCCCCAGAGAGGAGGAAGGGGGTCAAGCTATTCTCCAAAACACCCAAAGGTCAGACAAGGAATAACGGGTGGAAACTGACCAAGGAGAGATTCAACCTGGAAATCGGGAGGAATTTCCTGACGGTGAGAAAAATCAACCCATGGAACAGAAGTTGCCTTCAAAAGTTGTGGGAGCTTCATCCCTGGAGGCTTTCAAGAAGAGACTGGACTGCCCTCTGTCAGAAATGGTTCAGGATCTCCTGTTTGGGCAAGGGGGTTGGACTAGATGACCTACAAGGTCCCTTCCAACTCTGTTCATCTGTTCTGTCTTAACTAGCCATGACCTGGATGACTGAGAGTCTCCATAGCATCAGTTTATAAAAACCTAAGTGGAAACACAAGATAAGTTTTTTAAAATGATGAATCCGACCTTTTTTCCCCTCATAGAGATTCTTGCTAACCATGGTAAAAGGGTGGTTGGTAGTAAGCCTTGAGTAAACAAAGCATTTAATAATGCCTCCCGTGAAGCCCTAGTAGCGAAGGCAAACTGTGAGCTGGAGTATCCTACGTTAAATGAAAGTGCTTGAACAAATATAGAAGTGTCAATTTTTATTTCTGTTTGTATCCCGTCTTTTTGCAAGTAAGGTGGCGAACGTGTCCAACACCTTCCTCCTTTTTTACACAACCCTGTGAGGTGGGTTGGGATGGGAGTGACTGGCCCAAAGTCATGCAGCGGCCTTTCAGTCAGCAATATTTCCTTTCGCTAACCAACATTCAACAATTAGAATTAGAAGAACTTTATTGTCCTTGTACAAGTACAACGAAATTGTGGCTGCACCCCAGCCACTGTTCGCAATACAATAAAACCACTTAAAAATGAAGATAAGAAAGATAAGAGTACCCACGTCTCCATTTGCAATTTGAGAGTACAATATCTACGAATGTACACAAAATATACATTCAACACTGACTGTAACACTTAGCCGAGTATAATACACAAGAGATGGATTATACTGTAATATGTTTATTATACATCTGAATGGGGTATTGAAATTTCACATCTGCATGTTGGCATGTTGAACTAAAACCTCCCAAATCTGTTCCATTCTACATTTCGTTCTTTGATCTGGTAGACTGAGCTCAGTTTATTAGTCTGGTTTCCAGTCTTGAACCTTTTAGGTTTATCAGAAAAATAATGTATATATTAATGCTGGTTTGTATTGTATTGTTTGTATTCAGGAGTATCCCTGAATTGTCTTTCCTCATCCAGCCACTAAGTAGCTCCACAGACCTTGAAAACAAAATAGAAGCAGATGCTGGCATACTCTCTCGTTCTCCAAAAAAGAAATTAACAGACATCTGGATTCCTATCTTCATTGTGCTCTCCACCTTCACCTCCATAAATTAAATTGAAGTACAGAACATTACATGGCAGGACGAGAACCCACTGTGGGTACCCAGCAAATCAAACAGCTGGAGAGCAGGTACCTACGTGAACCATTTTAGCAGAATGGGCTTGGAGGTGGGAGATGCTTCTATCTTGCCCCTGCGACTATGGGAAGGAAGCTACCACTGAAATGGTATATAGCAGTGATCCCCAACCTTTTTGACGCCGCGGCCCGGTACCGGCATCAGCTGGGCGCCGCCATCTTTTTTTGATGAAAAGTGCTTCCAGTGACCTCACGGGAAGCACGTTTCATCAAAAAAGATGCGGCTAGCTGCTCGGTGAGCTTTTCCGGGTAGAAATGGCTTTCTACCCAGAAAAGCTCACCGGAAGCGCTAGCGCGCCATCTTTTTGATGAAAAGTGCTTCCGGTGAGCTTTCTACCCGGAAAAGCTCACCGGAAGCACTTTTTCATCAAAAAAAGATGGCGGCAACCAGCGGCCCGGTAGGAGTTGTTCCGCGGACCAGTACCGGTCCGCGGACCGGTGGTTGGGGACCCCTGGTATATAGGGTTTCCTGCCTAAGCAGAGGGTTGGACTAGAAGACCTCCAAGGTCCCTTCCAGCTCCTATCCTATCCTATTCTTTATCCTATCCTATTCTTTATCCTATTCTTTATTCTATTCTATTCTTCTATTTATTCTATTCTTTATTTTCTATTTTATTCCATTCTTTATTCTATTGTTCTTTTATTTATTCTATTCTTTATTCTATCCTATTATTCTATTCTCTATTTTATTCCATTCTTCTATTCTTTATTCAATTCTTTATTCAATTCTATTATTTATTCTATTCTATTATTCTGTTCTCTGTTTTATCTCATTCTTTATTCTATTATTCTATTATCTATTTTATTCCATTCTTCTATTCTTTATTCAATTCTTTATTCTAGTCTATTCTTTATTCTATTATTCTATTCTCTATTTCATTCCATTCTTTATTCTATTCTATTCTTTATTTTATTTACTTCTATTCTATTCTATTCTATTCTATTCTATTCTATTCTATTCTATTCTATATTCCTATTCGATTCAATTCCATTCTATTCCATTCTATTCCGTTCTGTTCTATTCTATTCTATTCTATTCTATTCTATTCTATTCTATTCTATTCTATTCTATATTCCTATTCTATATTCCTATTCTATATTCCTATTCTATTCTATTCTATTCTATTCTATTCTATTCTATTCTATTCTATTCTATTCTATTCTATTCTGGCTCCTATTCTATTCTATTCTATTCTATTCTGTTCTGTTCTGTTCTATTCTATTCTAAATACCACACACAGAAAAGCCCAAAGTACACATTCTGCAGGGGAGAGGTTGCCTGAGGGTGGGCTCCAGCAGCAATGAAGGGAGCTGTGAGCCATGCAAGGTCGCAACAGACTCGCTCGCCCCCATTTCGGGAATATTCAGTGATTCTCAGATGGATTCCAGCAGAGGCAGACTTAAAATAACTGGGATGATGGAATGATCTGATGACACACAGCCCAGAGCAGCCTGCTCTTCTTCACCACGGAGCATATTTTGAGGAGAGCAAAGCATCAAGCCAGCGATCGTGCGGTGGTTTAAAACAAAAACGCTTTTTCCAGAAGTTTTGATGCAATGGAAATCATTGGGATGACCCACTTCAACTGGCCTTGAAACTCAGTGAAGAGAAGCCACCTTCTCAACGGCCAAGGTGCAAAACGCAGCCGTGTAAATCTGCCAGGATTCCAGCAATCACTCTAATTAAATCGTGATTCCTGAGCCAAACATTCAAAAAAACATCAAAGGATCCATTAGAGGCGACATCCTGGCACTGCCCTGTATGAAGCCAACTCTGACATACGTAATTTACCGTCCCCTGAGACCCTTGTTCCACCCTCCTCCCGGGTGTGTCACAAATCAGGTTCTCCAATTGAGCACATTCACAGGCCGGGTGTCATCAATCATGTTCTCCAATTAAATCTATTCCGGGTCAAAAGCTCTGGTAGTTTAGTTACAATTTTTTAAAGAGAAGAGTTGGAATGTACTTCTGCTTCCAAACAGCTGCACTGCTCTTCCAGATTGCCTTCCTCCTCCCCCTTTTTTTTAATGGCAAACTACTAAAACAAGCCTAGGAATGTTTTATGAGTTGACACTAGCATCTTAATTCCTAGACCTTAGCCTTCCTCCCTGCAAATGGGAACAAGAATTTGGGTGGTTGTTTTTTTTTTTTTTTTTAATTTGAGTATGTGTGTGTGATTATTAAGCCCTGAAGATGTTTAGGGCACCCATTTCATACTTTAAAAACTCTGCTCCCCAAAATGGTCAGCTACTGGGAAGGCTGTCACCGAGAAGAGGGAATTGACGGATTCTGCAAAGGACCTGAGGGTAGGACAAGAAGCAATGGATGAAAACTTATCTAAGGAGAGATCCAACCAAGGTTCAAGGAGACACTGCTCGATGGAGCAATTCATCAATGAAAATTCCTACTGGAGTTGTGGGTGTTCCATCATTGGAGGTCTTCAAAAGTAGACCGGTGGGGCAACCATTGAACCAGGATGGTATAAGTTCTCCTGCCTTGAGCAAGGGGTTGGGCTAGAAGATCTCCAAGCTCCCTTCCAGCCTTAGGATTCTATGATTCTAAATGGGGACTGGTTCTCGGCCTCTTAGATCAAGGAGCTTGAATGGTTATGCAAAAGCTGTTGTGATCCTTCAGCCTGAAAAGGCCTGGTCCCCTACTATGGGAGTCTTCCAAGTCTTTCATTCTTTACTCGTGGTTTTCTTGGAGGATGTAGTCAACAATGCAAAGAAGTTCAGAATAACAGAGTTGGAAGGGACCTTGAGGTCATCTAGTCCAACCCCAAACAGGAGACCCTACACAACATTTCTGACCGAGGGCAGTCCAGTCTCTTCTTGAAAGCCTCCAGTGAGATGAAGCTTCCACAACTTCCGAAGGCAACTTCTGTTACCATGGTTGGGATTGTTCTCACTGTCAGAAAATTCCAGGTTGAATCTCTCCTTGTTCAGTTTCCATCCATTATTCCTTGTCTGGCCTTCAGGTGCTTTGGAGAATAAGTTGACCCCCTCTCCTCCTTCAAAATTTGTGGACTTCAACGCCCAGAATTCCCCAGCCAGCTTTTGAAGTTCATAATCTTAACTCAGGGGTGTCCAACCTTGGCAGCTCTAAGACTAACAGATCTAACAGATTAACAGTGTTGGAAGAGACCTTGCAGGTCATCTAGTCCAACCCCCCACCCACCCAAGCAGGAGACCCTACACCATTTCAGAGAAATGGTTATCCAATCTCTTCTTGAAAGCTTCTTGATTGTTCTCACTGACAGAAAATTCCTCCTTATTTCCAGGTTGAATCTCTCCTTGATGAGTTTCCACCCATTATTCCTTGTCTGACCTTTGGGTGCCTTCGGAAAAAGGTTGACCCCACTTCCTTCTCTCTGTGGCAGCCCTTCAAATATTGAAAAACTGCTCTCCTGTCTCCCCTGGTCCTTCTCTTCACTAGACTAGCCAGGTCCGAGTTGTGTTGGGGTTTTCTGCCACACGTCTTACTTCTATTTTTGTGGTGATGAGTGGGGACGATCTGTGAATCTTTTCACCCAGAGCTTTGTCCGACGAGACAACCAAAGCAGGAAAATTGACTCACACCGGAATTGGCCCTTCACAACGAAGCCACGTTACAACGGAAACAGGAAGCCAGTGTTGAGTCCCCTGCCAATTGTGGGGGCTTCAAAAAAAAACCCTTTTTGTTCAAACTTTGAAGAGTGGGTGTTCAAGTCCCCCTTGGGAGGAAACTAGGATCTCTTGTGTGTTTCGAAGCAAAAACTTTTAAGTTAAACACCGTTTCTTCTCAGCAAGAGTATCTTTTCATCTCTGGCTTGCCATTAAGTGAATAATCCAAGTATTATAGCTTACAATGTCATGCATGAATAACCTGGACGTACAACCGTTCGTTTAGTGACTGTTGGAGGTTACTATTGGAAACATTTTATTAGATTATAGAATAGAATAACAAAAATACAAAAGCAAATAGTAGGACTTCAGCCTTTCTTCTCTTTTCTTCTCTTCTCTTCTCTTCTCTTCTCTTCTCTTCTCTTCTCTTCTCTTCTCTCCTCTCCTCTCCTCTTCTCTCCTCTCCTCTCCTCTCCTCTCCTCTCCTCTCCTCTCTTCTCTTCTCTTGTTTCAGGGTTTGCAAAACCAGCTTTGCTTCAAAAAGTTTGAGGAAGCGTTCAAGAAGAGGAAAAACCTGTTTCCCCCACACACCGCCAGTAAGTGGCAGCTATGTTTAGATGGGCGGCCCCTTTCCACATATATGTAGTCATAAAACATGCCCCAACATGCAGTTGGAAGCCGTTGGACAATGGTTCCCAACCTTTTCTTTAGGTGGTTGATTAGATTGTAATTTTAAAAAAGGCTCACAGCACATCAAGTTGAGGTCAATGGTTTGCTGTCTTGGGATTCAAGAGGTAGCATCCTCAGGGGCCCAAAATTAGATTTTAACAAATTGGAAACAATTTGTTTTTGGACAGAGAAACTCAACTTGTGTATGTTGCAGATTGTAGAGACTCTGGAAAGAAGGGTACAGAAAAGAGCAACAAAAGATGATTAGGGGATTGGAGGCTAAAAGAAATGAACGGTTGTAGGAATTGGGTTTGTCTAGTCCAGTGAAAAGAAGGACCGGGGGGGACATGATAGCAGTCTTCCTATATTGGAGGGGCTGCCCCAAAGAAGAGGGAGTCATGCTATTCTCCAAAGCACCAGAGGGCAAGATGAGAAACAACGGATGGAAAATCATCAAGGAGAGAAGCAACTTAGAACGAAGGAGAAATTCCCTGACAGGGAGAACAGTCAACCAGTGGAACACCTTGCCTCCAGAAATTGTGGGTGTTTAAGAAGAGACTGGACAGCCACTTGTCTGAAATAGTATAGGGTCTCTTACTCGAGCAGGGGGTTGGACTAGAAGACCTCCAAGGTCCCTTCCAACTCTGTTATTCTGTTACTCTGAGACCTTTTCCAAACTACAAAAAGAAAAAAGGGAAAAAAAGGCACTGGAGACTATAGAGAGGCCACCCACTCTGAAACAATGAAATCAATAATACAACTAAGTTTATTTGCAGAAGGGAATTTCTGGGGTCCATTGCTTAACCCTTTCCTTCCTTCCTTCGTCCCTCCCTCCCTCCCTCCCACCTTGCTTCCTCCCTTCCTTTCTTCCATCCTCTTTCTCCTTTTCTTCATCCTCTTTTTCTCCTTCCTGCCTTCCATCCTCTTTCTCCCTTTCTTCCATTCTCTTTCTCTCCTTCCTTCCTTCCTTCCCCCTCCCTTCCTCTTTTCTTCCTTCCTTCCTTCCTTCCTTCCTTCCTTCCTTCCTTCCTTCCTTCCTTCCATCCATCCATCCATCCATCCATCCATCCATCCATCCTCTTTCTCCCTTTCTTCCATTCTCTTTCTCTCCTTCCTTCCTTCCTCCTTCCCTCCTTCCTTCCTTTCTTCCATCCTCTTTCTCCTTTTCTTCATCCTCTTTCTCTCCTTCCTGCCTTCCATCCTCTTTCTCCCTTTCTCCCATTCTCTTTCTCTCCTTCCTTCCTTCCTTCCTTCCCCCTCCCTTCCTCTTTTCTTCCTTCCTTCCATCCATCCTCTTTCTCCCTTCCTTCCATCCTCTTTCTTTCCTTCCTCCTCCCTCCCTCCCTCCCTTTTTCCTCCACAACCACCTTGTGAGACCGATGGGACCAGCTCAAAAGTCCCTCAGGGACCTTCCACAACTGGAGGGATGCTCAAAGTGCTCTGCCTAATGCTAATCCAGGATCTAACTATTGTGCCATGCCGGTCAATAAGGCCACTAAATATAAAAACGGAGGGCCACATGGCCAGAAAGCCCAGCTGGGCCCCACCTGCCAACCTCAGCCCTGCTAGGTAGGAACCAGTGCTGCTGTTTCCAGCAAAGCCATTTTGCATCAGGAGGCCTTCAAGGAAGGAATGTGTTGTGTGTGTGGAGTTGCACAATTCTGGTTCCACCCAAAACCTCCTTCAATGGGTGGTGTGGGAAAAAAACGGAGAGCTGTCATTGAAGAAGTTAGTTTCCTGCTTTGGTTTAAATTCACAGGTATGTGTTTGTGTGTGTGGGGGTGCAGAACAGGTTTCTTTGCACACACACACATACAAAAGATTTTGGTTGGTCTCAGTCGGCCGAATGTTTTGATGGGATTTCGCATTTTTGTTCACCTGTCGAGTCCTGGCACGGGCCGCCCCTGTTGTTTAATAATAGTAAATGTGTTGGAAGGAGTTCTGACTAAGGCTGCCTTTTGCAATGGGCTGATGCGGTTGTTGTTCTATATACAGTAATATGAATCCGCAGCTGCCAATTCTTCAGCTTCGTTCCCACCAAGAATTTGGATGACAGGCGTTGTATTTTGACACAGTGTTATGTGCGAATCAACCATTACGTATAAGCTGGGTTGACAAAATCAGAAATGAGGTGATAAGCCACCTGGGAGAGCCAAGGGAAATCATCAAAACCATAAAAAAGCAAAAATTAGAATATTTTGGACATGGAATGAGAAGAAGGGGAGGGGGAGGAGGAGGAGGAGGAGGAGGAGGAAGAGGAGGAGGAGGAATAGAAGAAGAAATAGAAGGAGGAGGAGGAGGAGGAGGAGGAGGAGGAGGAGGAGGAGGAGGAGGAATAAAAGAAGAAATAGAAGAAGTAGAAGAAGAAATAGAGGGAGGAGGAGGAGGAGGAGAAATGAAGAAGAAGGAGGAGGAGGAGGAGGAGGAGGAGGAGGAGGAGGAGGAGGAGGAGGAGGAGGAGGAGGAGGAGGAGGAGGAGGAGGAATAGAAGAAGAAGTAGAAGTAGAAGAAGAAATAGAGGGAGGAGGAGGAGGAGGAGAAATGAAGAAGGAGGAGGAGGAGGAGGAGGAGGAGGAGGAGGAATAGAGGAAGAAATAGAAGAAGAAAGAAGAAAAGAAAGAAGAAAGAAGAAAGAAGAAAGAAGAAAGAAGAAAGAAGAAAGAAGAAGAAGAAGAAGAAGAAGAAGAAGAAGAAGAAGAAGAAGAAGAAGAAGAAGAAGAAGAAGAAGATTTGTAGCTTGGGGTTGAAATAAGGGGACCAGGGTGCTCTCTGAGTTGGGTGGGTTTTTTGCAGACGTCTCACCACCCAACTAGGTAGCATCATCAGTGCTAGGAGGATGTGGGATTTGCTCTCTGTCCCACCACCTCCTAGCACTGATGTTACCTAGTTTGGTTGTGAAACATCTGCAAGAAAACCATCAAGCTCAGAGAGCACTAAGGATACCACAGTCCTCTTCTTCCTCTTCTTTCTCCTCCTCCTCCTCTCCCTCCTCTTCTTCTTTTTCTTCCTCCTCCTTCCTCCTTTTTCCTCCTCCTCCTCCTTCCTCGTTCTTCCTCCACCACCTCCTCTCCTCCTCTTCTTCCTCCTCCTCTTCCCTCCTTCCTCCCTTCCTCCTCCCTTCTCCTTCTTCCTCCTCCCTCCTCTCCCTCCTCTTCTTCTTTTTCTTCCTCCTCCTTCCACCACCAGGCAGTTGTGGCCTTTTGCAATTATTTTTTTTGTCAATGTGCAGATGTTCAATGCAAAGTCAGCTGAAGATGGCAGACCAGACACCCCCCAAAAAAAAATCCATCCCTCAAACAAACTAAGCCTAGTTTTAGGGCACCAAGGGAACCAGATACTGCAGCATTTTGCCCCCTGACTACCATATTCATCCCTCTTTCCGTGCCACACTCTGCTCAATTGTTCTTCGGGGTTGTCCTTATCAGCAGTGATTGACTTTAATCTGCATTGTTCGCTTGTTTTTTAAACATTCTCCTCGGTTTGATGGCTGACTAAGGTTTAAAAGTTTGGTTTGAAGGTGTGGTCTCACTTGTTTTCGTTCTCAAGCAAGAGAGAGTTTGACTTCCATCCAGGGGCAAATCCACTGTGGGGCTGGATTTAGGGCACCAGTCGGCCTTAATCCGGTTTTGGACCAGGGCCACCCCTTTAAGATGAAATAGGATTATTTTTCTTGGGTGACACATGCTCTGTCTATTCAGCAGTGGTGTTTGGGGCTTAAGCAGGGTGCAAGGATATACCTCAAATGGGATGGAAGATAGGCAGGAGAAGGCCCACTGGCTTAGTGTGCTGTCTGATGTGTGACTCCCTCAAGCAGGGTGATATACAAATTAGAATTTGTGTGAACTAATGCTTGGATCAACAGCCATGATTAAACAAGCCATAGTTTAATGTAACCTTCCCCATTCTGGATATTCCTCTAGATGTGTGAGCTTTAAATCCCAGAATTTTCCAGCCAGCAGTAACCACAGATGAGAATTCTGGGAACAGAAAGCCCATATGTTTTTTTTTCTTCTTCTTTCATATCTATCTATATATCTATATCTGCAGGTCTTGGCGTGTTCGGGTCTTTTCCCGCGTAAGATGGAGAGTATCTTGGCAATGTTTGGATGAGGTCCCACTCGCCATCTTCAGGCTAGTGCTTTCGGCTTTGTGCTTTTTGCTCACCACAAGCACGAAGCCTTTGAAAACACCAGCCTGAAGATGGCAAGTGGGACCTTGTCAAAGCGTGGCCAAGATACTCTCAATCTTACACAGCAAAAGACCCGAACACACCAAGACCTGCATACCTGTACCCATGAAAATCTACAAAAACAAATATCTATATCTATATATCTATGTCTATGTCTATGTCTATGTCTATCTATATATCTATATCTATATCTATATCTCTATCTCTATCTCTATCTCTATCTCTATCTCTATCTCTATCTCTATATCTATATCTATATCTATATCTATATCTATCTGTCTGTCTATCTATCTATCTATCTATCTATCTATCTATCTATCTATCTATCTATCTATCTACATCTATATATCTATATCTATCTCTCTATCTTCCAATATTGTGTGTGTATATATAGATATAGATATAGATATATAGATATAGATATAGATATAGATAGATAGGATGGCTCTTCTAATCTTGTACTTCTTCGAGTTTTGAGCAATTCACTCTGAATTATTGCTGAGAAAAATCCAAGCTTATTATGACGTTAAATGGATTATTGTGCATGTGTAAGAACACACTTTAACCACTACACCTCACCCTAAGTAGGTGGGGTGGTGTGGTGGGGAGGAAGCTGCAACCAGTCAATACGAGGTCCAAAACCACGCAATGCAAGCATTGGCTGCTCTTATATGTGTCATGTATGCAACAAATACATATCGTATAAAAAGGACAGTTTCGATGTCGCGGTCCCAGATAGAGTGTTCATGGTTTTATAAGTGAAATTATACAAGATGAGCAGGCTGAGCCTGAGGGAGGGTGGGGTCAAATGTGTCATCAGTTTGGAATCTCTGCGCCTCCATAAGAGATCTAAGTCCTGCTATTCCCACCCACCCCCTTTGAATTCCTTTGACCGTTAATTCACCATGACCGTTAGTAGTTCAGATTGCTGCGTAGAGATAGCGTGGAATAAACTTGTAGCACTTTTAAATTCTATCCTGGCTCCTGACCTCTTGCATCTGGCAGAAATTTTTTTTTGGGGGGGGGGGAACACAGAAAAGGTGCCCAACATTGAACTCTTCCACTGGTTCTAGAAATGGCCTTCAAGATTTATTCAAGAACTATTTGCTTGCTGGCTGCTCTACTGGTAAACTTTTATTTATTTATTTATTTTTTTTAAAAAAGGACCGTGATTCGAAGGGAGTGAATATACCAAACACAGTGCACAATAACCAATTGGATGGAAGGCGAGGGTTGGCCTACAGTAAAGTGAGCAACCCATATACCAGAAAATACACCGCATCTGACACATGTCAGGCACAAATGGGAAGGAGGCTGCCTTCCTGGTGGGCTCGAAGCCAGCAGAGGCTGATGCCACGCCCTCTTCTTGCCCTGAAGAAACGTGGAATGGCCCATTGCCAAAGCAAACTGGCCCCACAGATCAGGTCTGGGTAGGACAAACTGTTGAAATTATATATCCAAAATCACGTGAAGCATTTAGTATCACTTTGTAAAGCTTGAATAAGGTCATACCTGGAATACTACATCCCAGTATTGCTCACCATGTTACAAAAAAAGGACGTGGAGACTTTGGGAAAAAGTGCAAAGAAGAGCAACTAAGAGGATTAAAGGCCTGCAGGCCAAAATCTATGAAGAACGGCTGCACGATTTGGGTTTAGCTAGTCTAAAGAAAAGAAGAATTAGGGGTGACATGATAGCAGTGTTCCAGTATTTGAGGGGGCTGCCATAAAGAAGAGGGGGTTAAATTATTTTCCAAAGCACCAAGAAGGCAAGATAAGACCTCACTGGAGGTTCTGAAGTAGAGATTGGACAGCCACTTGTCTGGTATGGTATAGGGTCTCCTGCTTAGGTGGGGGTTGGACTAGAAGACCTCCAAGATCCCTTCCAACTTTATTATTCTATTTTCTGCGAGATTAGTCTGCAATTTTTCATCTGGATTTCCTCATGAATCACCACAGGAATGATTTGCATCACTCAGGTGACCTTGAGGACACAGATAAACCTCCAAGCGGCCTCAAGGACCCTCTCAAAGGATGCAAATGACCAGCTGTCTGCAAGGAGTATCAATCCTTCCATTCGCCACCATCCAGTCGGAGCTGAAGAAGCTTCTTGGAGGAGAAGCGAAACGTCTTCAAAAGAAAAAAACCAGAAAGTCCACTTGCCTTCTGAAAAAAAAACAAACCCCACCTTTGGGACATTTCAGTCCCTGTTTAGCTTCTGTTACCTCCCTCCTTCGTTTCTCTAGGCAAGGCTATCCCACCTTGGCAACTTTGAGACTGTGCCGGTGCTTGAAGCCTTAAGCTATGCAGGCTGGGGGATCCTGGGAGTTGAAGCCCACAAGTCCTACAAAAAGTTCCCCAGTTGGGAGACCCCGGCCCTGGGGCAACGAAAGAGATTGGCCACTCAGTGTCACTTCCTTGACCTTTCCCTTCAGCCTCCATTTTCCCCACCCTCTCCTAAGTCAATTCACTTTCCCCAGAGGCTCAGCAGGGCGGGCCCACGGATCATGAAATGGGAGGAACAGCCTCTTCTGGCATGTCTCTTGTTTTTGGGCTGCACGTGGCCGGCTGATGTTGGCTGATGTTGGCATAAAGCTGGTAGCCTTCCCGCCATCTTGTGTCCTGGGGCAAGGAGGGGTCTCCAACCTTGGCTACTTTAAGACTTGTGGACTTCAACTCCCAGAATTCCTCAGCCTCTCCAACCTTGGGCACTTTTAAGACTTGTGGACTTCAACTCCCAGAATTCCTCAGCCAGCCATGAATGATAGAGTTAGAAGAGAGCAGAGGGGTCATCTAAACCAGGGGTCTCCAACCTTGGCCACTTTAAGACTTATGGACTTCAACTCCCAGAATTCCTCAGCCTCTCCAACCTTGGCCACTTTAAGACTTGTGGACTTCAACTCCCAGAATTCCTCAGCCTCTCCAACCTTGGCCACTTTAAGACTTGTGGACTTCAACTCCCAGAATTCCTCAGCCTCTCCAACCATGGCCACTTTAAGACTTATGGACTTCAACTCCCAGAATTCCTCAGCCTCTCCAACCTTGGCCACTTTAAGACTTATGGACTTCAACTCCCAGAATTCCTCAGCCTCTCCAACCTTGGCCACTTTAAGACTTGTGGACTTCAACTCCCAGAATTCCTCAGCCTCTCCAACCATGGCCACTTTAAGACTTGTGGACTTCAACTCCCAGAATTCCTCAGCCTCTCCAACCTTGGCCACTTTAAGACTTATGGACTTCAACTCCCAGAATTCCTCAGCCTCTCCAACCTTGGCCACTTTAAGACTTATGGACTTCAACTCCCAGAATTCCTCAGCCTCTCCAACCATGGCCACTTTAAGACTTGTGGACTTCAACTCCCAGAATTCCTCAGCCTCTCCAACCTTGGCCACTTTTAAGACTTGTGGACTTCAACTCCCAGAATTCCTCAGCCAGCCATGAATGATAGAGTTGGAAGAGACCAGAGGGGTCATCTAAACTAGGACTCTCCAATCTTGGTGACTTTAAGACTTGTGGACAAAGTTTGGGGTCTCGCCGGTGTGCCTGATGCAACACCCTCAACAGTTTGGGCTTGTGGCGGGGGGAGAATTGTGATTCTGAATTCTCTCCCCCACCTCCACCCCCCATGCAAGTGGAGAGTAGCAGTTTGGTGGAGGATTCAGAGAAGAAAAATAATATAGGTAGTCCTTGGTGGTTTGCTTGGCGTTCATCCCTGATGATGATTTCAAGCATTGCTCCAGATGTTGTAGCCTTGATCTCGTTACCAAAGTACCGTAGGTAACCTCATCAGTGCTAGAAGGGAGTGGGGTTTTCCCTTATTCTTATATTTCAGAATCAGAGTAGAGCCGAAAGGGACCTTGGAGGTCTTCTAGTCTAGCCCTCTGTTCAAGCAGGAGATCCTCCCTTCCAAATTCTATCCTATCCTGGTCTAGTCTAGAATATTATTGTTTTATTCCTATTCCCTTCTATTATTCTCTTTTATTCATTTTATTCCATTCCATCTTATTCTATTATTGTTTTATTCTTATTCTGTTATTGTTTTATTCCTGTTCTCTTCTCTTCTATTATTCTCTTTTATTCATTTTATTCCATTCCATCCTATTCTGTTATTGTTTTATTCCTATTCTATTCTTGTTTTATAATTATTGTTTTATTCCTATTCTCTTCTCATTATTCTCTTTTATTCATTTTATTCCATTCCATTCTATTCTATTATTGTTTTATTCCTATTCTATTATCGTTTTAGTCCTATTCTATTCTATTCTATTCTATTCTATTCTATTCTATTCTATTCTATTCTATTCTATTCTATTCTATTCTATTCTTGTTTTATAATTATTGTTTTATTCCTCTTCTCTTCTCATTATTCTCTTTTATTTGTTTTATTCCATTCCATTCTGTTATTGTTTTATCCCTATTCTATTATCGTTTTATTCCTATTCTCTTCTCTTCTTTTCTCTTCTCTTCTCTTCTCTCCCCATCCCTAAGCAACTAAAGGGTTCGTCTGAAGGGTGCCACAAAGGGAAATTTCTGCCAGCACGACTCTATTTAAGGAAGCAGGAAGGTTTCCTTAGAAAACGCCCCTAGAATCCCCCAACCATCGCGATTAGCTCACCCACACACACACACGTTTCCTTCTCCGATGCAAATGTGCACGTTTCCTTAGCAAAGGCTTGTCCTGCAGCTGCAATTCGGGATTGTTCCTTCTGGAGTCAGGAGTTCAAGCTTCCTGAAGCTGGGATGGGTGGAACCGGGGAACGATATAGATGTCCTGGGATTCCAGGAGACGCATGCCAAACAATAGTGAACGGGCCCAGAAGAAAAAGAGATGTAATATCTTGGCACTTGGGTGTATATTTATTCTGAGCCGTGGTGGCGCAGTAGTTAGAGTGCAGTACTGCAGGCTGCTTCTGCTGACTGCTGGCTGCCTGCAATTTGGCAGTTGGACTCTCACCAGGCTCAAGGTTGACTCAGCCTTCTGTCCTTCCGAAATGGGAAAAAATGAGGACCCAGATTGTTGGGGGCAAGAGGCTGACCCTGTAAACTGCTTAGAAAGGGATGGAAAGCACTGTGAAACGGTATATGTGTCTAAGTGCAATTGCTATCTTTTAAGAGCCATGATTGTGCAGTGGTCAGAATGCAGTACTGCAGGCTACTTCTGCTGACTGCCAGTTGCCTGCAATTTGGCAGTTCAAATCTCACCAGACTCAAGGTCAACTCAGCCTTCCATCCTTCCAAGGTGGGTCAAATGAGGACCTAGATTGTTGGGAGCAAGAGGCTGACTCTGTAAAAGAGAGTAGAGAAGGCGGTAAAAGCACTATAAAGCGGTATATAAGTCTAAGTGCTATTGTCCTTCCTTCCTTCCTTCCTTCCTTCCTTCCTTCCTTCCTTCCTTCCTTCCTTCCTTCCTTCCTTCCTTCCTTCCTTCCTTCCTTCCTTCCTTCCTTCCTTCCTTCCTTCCTTCCTTCCTTCCTGTTAGAATGTAGTATTACAGGCTAATTCTGCCAACTGCCAGGAGTTCAATCCTGACCGGCTCAAGGTTGACTCAGCCTTCCATCCTTCCAAGGTGGGTAAAATGAGGACCCAGATTGTTGGGGGCAAGAGGCCGACTCTGTAAACCGCTTAGAGAGGGCGGTAAAAGCACCGTGAAGCGGTATAGAAGTCAAAGTGCTATTGCTATCTTTAAGAGCCATGGTTGCACAGTGGTTAAAACGCAGTTTTCCAGGCTAATTCTGCCCACTGTCAGGAGATCAATCCTGACCTTCTCAAGGTTTACTCAGAGCTTCAATTGCATTCTTATGGCCACTGTCTCTCCCCCCCCTTTTTTTGACCACACCCTGTTGAAGACTTAAGTTGCTTCACTGCCATATATAAATAGACTGGGAATTAAGAGGCTTAAGAAATTGCTATCTGGATTTTTTTTTAGCTGGGGCAAAGATGCTGGCCGAGGGCTGTATCTGGACAAGGTTCAGCATCTCCCATGGTTGAAGGATCTCCTGCTTCTTCATGCCTTGTAGTTCTACCTGTGCTGAGAAAGCAAGCGAAATGCTCATGCTGGACCCAACTAAAGCAGTTCTGCCTCCATTTGCACAACTTCACCAGTTTGCCTCCGTGGTCAGTGGAGAAATCTTTCCATTTTTATGACTGACAGATGTCATGGTGCTTGGACTGAGGTTTGAAAAAGGTGCCTGGACCCCTAAAAGAAATGCTCTCATTCAAAGGTTGTCATCTTCTGAATATCGCCAGGAAGAACTGTCCGAAATCGTCCGATCTTCCCATTGGCCAGTCTGTCTTGGAATGAAAGACTTAGATGAAGTCGTGGCTCTATCCAGCAATATTCTTTTGCAATTTCTTACAGCCAAATTCCAATGGACATAACCTACGTTGTTCTGGGAGTCCACACATAACAGAATAGCAGCGTTGGAAGGGACCTTGAAGGTCTTGTAGTCCAACCCGCTGCTCAGAAGCACCCACAACTTCTGGAGGGAAGTTGTTCCACTGATTTAATTGTTCTCACTGTCAGGAAATTTCTTCTTCGTGTTAGGTTGCTTCTCTCCTTGATTCGTTTCCATCCGTTGCTTCTTGTCCTGCCTTCACGATTGCTCAATACAATCTCACAGAACATAGGACATAAACTAATAGAGTTGGAAGGGATCTTGGAAGTCTTCTACTCCAGGGGTCCCCAACCACCGGGCCCCGGACCGGGACCGGTCCGTGGATGATTTTGTACCGGGCCGCCTACTTTGCTTGGGCGCCATCTTGTTTCGGCGGCACTTGAGAAAGTGCTTCCGGGTGAGCTTGTCGGTCGTCGGTTGGAAAGCGGTGTTTGGGTGCTGAAGGAATCCTCGCGCCTTAGTTTTGTCGAAGGGGGGTGGTGGCTTCGAACGAAGAGCCGTCCCGATGGCGGTGGAGTCTCGCGTTACTCAGGAGGAGATTAAGAAAGAGCCCGAAAAGCCCATCGACTGCGAGAAGGTACAAAGGAGGAGTTGAAGGTGGCGGGGAGAAGCGGGGGACAGCTGGCTGGCCGGTCGCTTGGCTCGCCTTGCCTTGGTCGTGCGTGCTGATGCCGGTACCGGTCCATGGATCGGTCCGTGGATTGTACCGGTCCGTGATACAAAAAAGGTTGGGGACCACTGTTCTACTCCAACCCTTTGTTCAAATGGGAATCTCTTCTTAAAAGCCTCCAGTGTTGGAGGCAAGTTGTTCCACTGGTTAATAGCCCTCACTCTGAGTAAGTTTCTCCTTAATTCCAGGTTGCTTCTCTCCTTGATTAGTTTCCAATCATTATTTCTTGTCTTACCTTTTGGTGCTCTGGAAATTAGTTTGACCCCGCCTCCCCCCCCCCCTCGGCTGTGTACGAGCCCCTCAAATACTGAAAGACCACTATCATATCATCCTTAGTCCTTCTATTCACTAGACTAGACATACCCAAATTCCTGCAATCGTTCTTCAAGTTGTCAAGGTGGAGGAACCCTGTTCCAGAATATCAAACCCAGCAAGCGACTTGTGAATGCCAAAGCTGTGGAACTACAACTTCTAACAGAGCCAGCCAACCTGGCTAATGGTGAAGGAGGCCAGGAATCCCAGTCAGCTACTTCCAGGGAGTCAAATAATCCCCGTTCGTGGATTACAAAACATCTTCTTGAGATTCATCTCCTTTTCATTTCCAAGACGCCAGATTATTTCCCCCAGGGCACCCTAACATCACCTCCCGTCTCAGTGGCGTCTTTGACCTACTGAACTACATCCCATGCCCTGGGACAAGCGACTGGCTCTCTCTCCCAGGAAGTCAGAATAAATAAGGGGCTGTTTCCAACCACCTCCATCCATGTTCCAAGCTGGAATTGCAGCCTCATCTCAAAACAAGGGTGGAGGCGTATCAGGGAAGAGGGAACACACTGCAGTTTTGGAACCTGCTTGACTTGGGCACAATTCCAGGTGATTTTTGGATTGGTAGCAGGAGGAGGTGTGGCTTGGCTCATTGAAGCCTTTTGTCATTGGACAGGGAACGATAATAAGGAGGGATGGACGCATGCCCGGAAGGAGGGAATGAGGGAGGGAGGGGGATCTATCGATCGATCAATGTGTGTTTGTGTGTAGAATAGAATAGAATAGAATAGAATAAGGAATAGAATAGAATAGAAGAATAGAATAGAATAGAATAGAATAGAATAGAATAGAATAGAATAGAATAGAATAGAATAGAATAGAATAGAATAGAATACTTTATTGGCCAAGTGTGATTGGACACACAAGGAATTTGTCTTTGGTGCATATATTCTCAGTATACATAAAATAAAAGATACATTCGTCAGGAGTTGAGAATCATAAGGTATGACACTTAGTGATAGTCATAGGGTACAATAAGCAACCAATCATACTAGGAAGTCAATAAAAACCGTAAGTATACGAGCGACAAAGTTTCAGTCATACAGTCACAAGTGGGAGGGGATGGGTGATAAGGAGTGATGACAAGATTTAACAGTAATAGTAGTGCAGACTTTGTAATAGTTGAACACTGTTGTGGGAATTATTTGTTTAGCAGAGTGATGGCGTTCGGGGAAAAAACTGTCCTTGTGTCTAGTTGTTCTGGTGTGCAGTGCTCTATAGTGTCGTTTTGAGGGAAGGAGTTGAAACAGTTTATGTCCGGGATGTGAGGGGTCTGTAAATGTTTTCACAGCCCTCTTTTTGACTCGTGCAGCTGTGTGTGTCTCTGTGTGTGTCTGTGTGTAGGCAGAGAGAGAGGCAGACACACACACACACACACACACACACACACACACAAAGGAAGAGAGAGAGAGAAAGACAGAGACAAAGACAGAGAAACAGAGAGTATATGTTTAGGATTTGATATCTGGGCTACAGAAACATGAAGAGCCACTAGATGACAACAGAGACACAGAAAATTCCAACTCTTTGCTGCTGTCTAGTGGTTGGTTGAGTTTCTGCAGCCCAGATCTAATAAGTCATTCTAAGACAGACCTTGGCTTTTCATGCTTTTCTTGTGCATGACACTGCATTCTGCACATATCCAATAGGTTTATTAGCTGGAGAAATAAAAGCCTGGCATTGGCTAGGTTTGTCAGAAATGATGTAGGGTCTCCTGCTTAGGCGTGGGGTTGGACTAGATGACCTACAAGGTCCTTTCCAATGTTGACTATCTGTAAAACAGAGGAATGCAATCAAGATCAAGGGGAGGTACCTGCAAAGTCCCATCCAGTGCTATGATTCTAGGATAAAGCCAAGGCCACCACAGAACCTGCATGTGTTAATCGGATGACTCAGTCTTCTAACTGAATGCTTGTAAAGCAAGAAACATGATTTGACTTCACTTAGACTTGGCTTTATCAACCTATAATACCCCACGGCAATGTATGGGATATTGGGATCCATCCAAGGCTCCACAGCGGATGTGCCCAGCCTGGAGGAACTCCCATGGCCAGCTCCCTGGTCCTCCCTTGCAGATTGATGGGCCCGATAGCGGCAGTAAAAGCTCCTTCATGGCTTCTCACGGAAGTACGGTGGCAAATCTTGGAATCTCTCCGTTGGAATGTTCCTGGACAACCCAAAGCACTCTAGACTCCATTCTTTGGCCAGTCACAAAGAAAGCTGTTTCCTTTCTCTGGCTTGTTCATGGAGAAATGGCTGGTTTTCTTTCCTACTTTGATGATTCCATCAGGAGACCGAAGCCTACCGCTAAGTTTGCATAAGACTGGGTTAATAGATTGTTGGCTTTGGTTGTGGTTTACTGGCCGCGCAAGCTAGGCGTGTTTATGAAATAACCCTTTTTATGGCTTTCCACAATATATTGAACCACAATTATATAAAATAATCAAGAGCGTTATTCCTGAGTTGCCCCTTCTGCTTCAGCTGTTCTCGCCTCTAGCAGCTCTGCGCATACACGCACTGGGAACGGGCTCCCCTTGTTCCTCTGCCTTGCTGCTGCCAGACTCGGAGGCTCCGAAGGCAGCGCTCCGCTCCCAGATAGTCCTGGCCCCATCTCTGTATTGGATGCAGGACCCTCATCCAAGTCCTTGCCAGACTCCCTGACTGGTTCCCTTTCGCCCTCACTGTCCGATACCTCTGCCGTCTGCACTGGCTGCTGGTGAACCACAACAGAAATATCATATTGGCACAGATTTGATCTAAACCAACTCTGAAGACTCCCGCGGTTTTCACCTAATTAAAAAAGTAAAAGATTTTCTACTTTCTTAAAAGAATCAGTCCCTTGGTCCAATCACGATGCAGTCTGGCAACTGAATGGCATCACTCCGCCTTCCTCTGACCAGGTGTGAGCCTGTACTGCATTTATGCCAAATGCAAAAACGGATGCCAAGAGAAAGGATTTTGTTTTGATTACAAAGATCCCTTCTGTCTCAGATCCCGCCCTCCCTATCCCTCAGCTCCAGTGTGGCAACACTGACACGGTCAAAAATGGCTTCGGTCAGGCCAGCTTCAGGGATGACAGTTAAGTGATTTTGCAACCTTTCTGTTGGTTGGTCAGCTTAATGCATCCGTGGAGCAGGTTGGATAACCTGCAGCTTCCTGGCTTCCAGAATTTCCAAACGGACAGTTGTGGGTCCAACACCTTTGGAGGAATTTTGGACCTGGAGAACCTAGAACTACGCCGTCTACGGTCTGACCTAACCTTAGTACACAAAATTGTCTACTACGACGTCCTACCTGTCCATGACAACTTCGGCTTCAACCGCAAGAAGACACGGGCAAACAATAGATGCAAACTCAAAGTAAACCGCTCCAATCTCGATTGCAGAAAATACGACTTCATCAACAGGAGTGGTCAACGCCTGGAACTCACTCCCTGACTCTGTTGTTACATCCTCAAACCCCACAAAACTTTTAACCTTAAACCATCTACCATGGACCTCCTTCCATTCCTAAGAGGTCCATAAGGGAGCATGCATAAGTGCACCAGCGTGCCTACCGTCCCTGTACTACTCTTCCCATTTAATCCTACTCAACGATTATGTATATACTTAGACCCGTTTATACTTATATGTTTATATGTTATGTTCATACTTATACTGGTTTTCTCACACATGCTTGAAAACAAACAAACAAACAAACTAAATAAAGTAAATAAAAAGGATGGGAAGTCAAAAAGACTGCATGAGGTGTTTGCAGGACATAGAAGTTTTAAAGCTAGGCTTAACAACCTCTTGGCTGTTGGTTGTTGCACACTAGATGTCCCCAAAGCTAAACCAGATGTTCTCCTGCTGTTTCTCTTTCTGTCTCTTTCTGGCCTCACCTTGCTCTCCGCCATCTCCCACTCCAAAATGGGCCATGGAGTCACCTGCCATGGACACGAGCTCCTTCCCTTCTCCCAGGCTGCAGCGGGTGGAGATGTTGGGACCTCACCCAGCTCGGCAAGTTGCCTTGGCAGAGGAGCAGCAGCCTAACCTGCCAGCTCTTACTCAGCTCTGCTCCCACTCCTTGTTGATGGGAAATGGGGCACTTGTTGGCCGCACGTGTTCTGCAAACTTTCCCAGAGCTGGCCAGGATTGGAGCCTGGTTAGGCAGACAAAAAATTTATCCCTGGTACAGAAACACTCAGAGTACTTGCAAACAAAAAACAAAAAAAAACCCCACCAACAACAGAGAAAATGGTAATACTAAAAGTGGGCAACCAGTAGAAGGGGGAAATAAGAGGTATAAAAGGATAAATAATGCTACAGCCATGCGTGATGGGTTAATATACATACACATCAGTGGTGGGATTCAAACATTTTTACTACCGGTTCTGTGGGCGTGGCTTGGTGGGCATGGCAGGGGAAGGATACTGTAAAATCTCCATTCCCTCCCCACCAGAGGTAGTATTCAACAGGTTCAGACCGGTTCTGGAGAACCAGTAGCGGAAATTTTGAGTAGTTGGGAGAACCGGCCAATAGGACGTCTGACTGGCCCCGCCAACCCCATCTCTTCTCTGCCTCCCATTGAGTCCCAGCTGATCAGCTGGGTCTTTGGTTGCCCTGCACAGGAGAACGGAGCTGGAAAGCAGGTTAGTGGGGTGGGGAGGGAATTGGGGATTTTGCAGTATGCTTCCCCTGCCATGGCCACCAAGCCACACCACGCCCACCAAGCCACGCCCACAGAACCAGTAGTAAAAAAAAATGAATCCCACCACTGCTTCCCACCCCACTAACCTGCTTTCCAGCTCCGTTCTCCTGTGCAGGGCAACCAAAGAAGACCCAGACGCTCAGCTGGGACTCAATGGGAGGCAGAGAATTTATGGGGTTGGTGGGGCCAGTCAGAGGTGGGATTGGCCGGTTCTCCGAACTACTCAAAATTTCCACTACCGGTTCTGGAGAACCGGTCAGAACCGGCTGAATGCCACCTCTGATACACATTAGACAGAACTTGGTAGTCCCTTTACTTTGTCAACCCTGAGTATTTGGCATTAGGCAAGAATAAGCCGGAATTAGCAGAGTGATGGCAGGAGGAACTACTGACGTTGGGTGCACATCAAAATTCAAAGCTATTAGGGGGAAAAAATGGCATGGCAGACCCTGGGACCAATGACTCATCCGTCTGCCCTGATGTCCTCTTTCTATATTTAGCATCTCCTCGAGGCGCCTCCTCCTTATCTGCGGTGGCCTGGAGTTCCTCCGTGCCCACGCCTGCGATGATTCCTCCATGCTCATGTCTGCGGTGCCAGGGGGTGGAGGCAGACAGTGAGGAGAGGGGAAAATAAGAGCCACCTAGAGTGTGTGGGCATGGGGTGCACAAGGATGTGTGCATTTCCTTTCATGCGGGGCTTGCACCAACCTCCTTTGGCGCTGAATTAATGTGGCAACGCTTCTTCCTTTTTTTTTTTCCGGCCCAATGCGAGCATTCAAACTTCCTGTCTGCAAACTTTCTGTCCAAAAGGCTTTTGCTTCCAAGGGATGGAAGGGATGGGTGCGAAATCCTCATGGCAATCTCACTAGGGGCGCATAAATTTGCAGAGTGTCTCTGGAGATTCTCAACCATCTGGATCACAATTGTCCCAAAGGTCTTTTCCCAAGCGGACTTCCGTGGTTTTGTTTTTATTTTTCGATTGAAAAGGTTTTGCTTCTCATCCGCTTCCTTAGTTCTGGGGTCGTGCGATCCCCTTCTGACAATAAGGAAGCCCGATTCACTCAACAACTTTGTAACTAACTTAACAAGCTCAGCGATTCACATAACAACGGTGGCAGGAGAGTGTAAAAGTAAAGAAGGGACTTTTAAAAAATAAATAAATTTTATTTGTACATTTTTCTTTAACATACATGAGTGCTTAATAAATAGTGTATTGTCTGGGTCAATTTATCTATACATAATATCAATAATAACAATTTTTACCTATCTATAGTAGTATTCTTCCAACTTCTAATTTCCTTCCAACTCTGCTAAAACAAATCCCATGTTAAAAAAATATTCTGTATCTTCTTTATCATCTCTTCAAGATAAAAGAAGGGACTTTTAACCCTCTACGGTGGACATGTGATTAAAGAAGAATTGGAGCATGATTCATATTTTAATAGAGAAAATTTTGAAAATGGAGATAAAAATGAAACCTGAACTTTTCCTTTAAGGCCTATTGGAAAAAGAGTTGGAGGAAAAAATTGGGAACTTTGTTATTGTATATGTTGACCACAGCAAGACTATTGTATGCACAAAAATGGAAGGCACTTCAATCCCTACCCTGGACGAACGGTTGCAGAAGTTGACGGAGTTGGCTGGAAGGGCAAAAATTGAATATTTTGATTAAAGAAAAGAACCGAAATACTTTTGTTTCCCCATGGAAAGAGCTTCTGAACTTCGTGCTTGATGTGGAAAGGAATGAAACTCTAATTTGGAGTTTTACCAAGTAGACTGGTAGAACTTGATCGAAATGGCTTGTTCCTAGGATTATGAAAAAGCAAAAAGTTTGTGATTTGATGCGAATGCCTCATTTTACTGCAACAGAGAGAGTCGGAAGTCAATTCCTCTTTTTCTTTTTTTTCTTTTTATCTTTCCTCACTTCTCTTCCCCCTCGCCCCCTCGCTGCTTTTCTCTTGACTTTTGTGTTTTTGTATTTTATAGTACTTTATAACTCAATAACAAAAATGTTAAACTAAACAACGGTGGCGGGAAAATTCTTAAACTGGGCCAAAATTTACTTCGCAGCCCTCTCGCTGTGTGATGGAAAGTTTGGGTCCAAGCATGGTTGTACGGTGAGGACGGCCTGTGCTCCGGAGGTAGACTTGGTTGGGATTGTGGCCTGTCGGCTTCCTCCTGCCCCCAGCAGCCGAATCAGATGAGGGGGAGGAGGAGTGGGAGTCAGGGTCCACATCAGGGCAACCTGGGAGCTCCAAGGGGGAAGAGGGAATGGAGCTGGCAGAGAGAGAGAGAGAGAGATGGAGGCGGAGCCTGGGCTGTCCATCAGCCCTCAGATAAAGAGTCAACAGCACCCCCAGGTCTGGAGGTGGCCGATGAGGAAGAGGAGGAACTGCTGGGTCCAGTGCCTGACAGGCAGATGCGCAGAAGGCAGAGGAGAGGAGAGCAATGGAAATCTATGGGCCGGTCCTTGGGACGGAAGAGCAACCGCTGCTAGTGAAGGCCGACCCTAGCTCTGAAGACAAAAGGCAGGGGGCAGAGATTAATAAATGTGGCAGACAACTATTCATCTCCCTGCTGGACGGACTTGTTAGCCTGCGGTGAGAAATAAACTTTTTGCCGGCAATCCTAATAAAGGAATTATTGATTTAACTGCAGAGGGTTTGTCGTGTTTGGGGAGCTGAGTCAGGACAGTTGGCTTTCTCCTGTGTCCTTAGAAGAGAAACGTCACGGGACTGAATGAGGATGGCAGGCATGTCCGTAGGGCACCATCAGCCAAAGAGGGTTTGCATCGATGAAATAATGCCGCCTTATTTGTTTAGCAAAATGGGGTGGAGTGACATTTGCATGCCTCTTCTACTCCAGCACTGACATGACTCACTTTTTGCTCCGAGGGAATCTCTTCATCCCTTGCATTTTCTCTCGAGCACTCTCACTCTCTTGCTTTCTCACGTGCCACCGAGAAAGTGGGTCATTCCCACACCGGTTTGCACACTTTTTTTTTTTTTTTTGCACAAAAAAAGGGGGAAACTCTGAATTATTGGAGCAAAACCTGCCTGCCCGTTTTCAACGGCCCCTTGATTATAGCGGGGCAAAGCAAAACGACAATGTCCTGGGATGAGGCCGAGGGAGATACATGAAGCCCCAACAATTTCAAGTGTGGTACTAATGCCCCTCTATAAGGCCTTAGTAAGACCATTCCTAGAGTACAGCATCCAGTTTTGGTCACCACACCATAAAAAAGATGTTGAGACTCTAGAAAAAGTACAGAGAAGAGCAACCAGGATGATGAGGGGACTGGAGGCTGAAACATACAATGAACGGTTGCAGGAACTGGGCCTGGCTAGTCCAGTGAAGAGAAGGACTGGGGGGACAAGATAGCAGTCTTCCAATATTTGAGGGGCTGCCCCAGAGAAGAAGAGGGGGTCAAGCTGTTATCCAAAGCATCTGAAGACCAGACAAGGAATAATGGATGGAAACTGAACAAGGAGAGATTCAACCTGGAAATAAGGAGGAATTTTCTGACAGTGAGAACAATCAACCCAATGGAACAGAAGTTGCCTTCGGAAGTTGTGGGAGCTTCATCCCTGGAAGCTTCCAAGAAGAGACTGGACTCCCATCTGTCAGAAATGGTGTAGGGTCTCCTGCTTGTATGGGGGGTGGGGTTGGATTAGATGACCTATAAGGTCCCTTCCAACTCTGTTATTCTGTATCTGGATTGAAAGTTTCTGGCCGCAGGAGAAAGCTCTGAAGGTCTAGTAGCCAAGAAGAGTCAACTCTTTGTTTTCTTTTTTAACTGTTTTATTTCAGTTTATCCAGTTAAAACGTGCCTCCTCTGCTTTTCCCACCAGGCTTAGAAATGAAAAGGACAGCTTGTCAGGCTGCAATTAGCCAAACCCTATCATTTTCCCTGCACAGGTGAACAGGCCCTTGGCATCTAACGCCACCCTCACCCTTGGCTGCCTGAGGGCTTCAAACTCCAAGCGTAGCCAAGAGGTCATCTCCCAGGGTTGGAGAACCTTCTGCAGCCAAGGGGATGTCTCACCTACTGATGGCCAAGAACAACAGAGTTGACATCAACAACCAGGGAGTGAGGGTAGGCCAACTCATTCCATTGTTGTCCCTCGCCTGTTAATGGTTCTCGCTCACATTAGGAATCTCTCCTTACTTCTATGTTGCTCCTCTCCTTGATTAAAATTCTAGGTTGCTCCTTTCCTTGATAGCTAAAGCCATCTTGACATTTCGAAGGCCCCTGTGATCCGAGCTTGTTGAAAGCCATGAATTTTTGGATCATCATTTCCTGGGTCACCGTAGTTCTTGCAGAGGAACCATGGCTGAGTTTTTGTTCTTCGTGCAAAGCAAATCTTATTTAATGCAGGAGGATTTACAATCAGGTCACTCACAACGTGTATTGAGTGACAAAAATCTGCCTTGTGAAGGCCGGGGGATTTTCACGAGCAAAACATGACAACGTGTCTTCTTTCCATCCAAACGAAACATGTAGGCAACGTGGATATTGTTAGCCATTCAATGGTGGGAGGGGTTTTTAGTTTCATTCTTTATGAATCTTTTAAGCATCCTCTCAATGCCGCGTGGACATTGTGCACCACAACAACAATCTAACAATAACAAATCAGGGGGGAAACATCCCGTACACCAAAGAAGGGGCTCAGAAGATAATCTCGCCGGTGCAACGTGTTTTCCAACTCGGCATTTAAGAATTGAACTAAATCGTTGGGGTGAGTCATCTAGAGTTGTGGTTTTGTGCCCCTGATATCTCACTCACGTTGTCCCACTGACATGGTGAGAGCTTTGTGGACACTGGACATTTTAAAAGAGAATATTTGTAGCTCAGGGTTGAACTGAGTTGAACAGGGTTGAGCCTTCTTCTCTTCCTTTTCCTCTTCTTCCTCTTCTTCTTCCTCTTCCTTTTATTCCTTTTCTTCTTCCTCTTCCTTTTCTTCCTCTTCTTCCTCCTCTTCCTTCTCTTCCTCTTTCGTCTCCTCTTCTTCCTCCTCTTCCTTCTCTTCCTCTTTCTCTTCCTCTTCCTTCTCTTCTTCTTCTTCCTCCTCCTCTTCCTCCTCCTCCTCTTCCTCCTCCTCTTCCTCCTCCTCCTCTTCCTCCTCCTCTTCCTCTTCCTCTTCTTCCTCCTTTTCCTTCTCTTCCTCTTCCTCCTCCTCTTCCTTCTCTTCCTCTTCCTCCTCCCTCTTCTTCCTCCTCCTCTTCCACTTTCTACTCCTCCACTTCCTCTTCCTCTCCCTCCTCTCCCTCCTCCTCCTCTTCCTCCTCCTCTTCCACTCTCTTCTAGCACTGATTATCTTAGCTCGTTTGGGTCATGAAACATCTCCAAGAAAACCACCAAGTTCAGAGAGCATCAAGGACTCCACATTGATCATTTTGTATATCCCGGAGAACCCGGGACAAATTGATCCAGGTGGACCCCAACTCGGAGCCCAGAAATAAGCATCCCAAAGGTGCATTTTTTTTCAAGAGGCAACTGGACTTTCTGGTTTTCCTTTGAAGACATTTTGCTTCTCATCCCAGAAGCTTCTTCAGCTCCGACTGGATAGTGGGAAGTCAGAGCTGAAGGAGCTTCTTGGATGAGAAGCAAAACGTCTTCAAAGAAAAAACAGAAAGTCCAGTTGCCTCTTGAAAAAAATGCACCTTTGGGAAAACTGTGACCTGGAGGATGGAAAATCTCCATAGACATCCAGAGATAAGCAGTTGTTGTTGTATTTTCGATTGTAGCATTTTACAGAGGGAAGCCCTGTGTCAGCCTGACACTGCCTGACACCCTGTTTGGAAGACTGCAGATATCAAGTAGACCCTACAGGACAAGGACTTGGGTGGTGGCTTCAGAATAAATCTGGCTGGTGGAGCTTCAGCTGCCAAGATCAGAGTGAGAAGATTACAGATTATACAGATAATCAGAGTTGGAAGGGACCTTGTAGGTCATCTAGTCCAACCGCTCGCCCGATCAGGAGGCCCTACACCATTTCTGACTGAAGGCTGCCCAGTCTCTTCTTGAAAGTCTCCTGTGATGAAGCTCCCACAACTTCCGAAGGCAACTTCTGTTCCACCGGTTGATTGTTCTCCCTGTCAGGAAAATTCCTCCTTATTTCTAGGCTGAATCTCTCCTTGTTCAGTTTCTACCCATTATTCTGTGTCTGGCCTTCAGGTACCTTAGAAAATAGCTTGACCCCCTCCTCTCAAATATTGGAAGGCTGCTCTCCTGTCTCCCCTGGTCCTTCTCTTCCCTAGAGTAGCCATGCCTAGTTCCTGCAACTGTTCATCGTATGTTGATCATCCTGGTTGCTCTACTCTGCACTTTTTCTATAGCCTCAACATCTTTTTTATAGTGTAGAGACCAAAGCTGGATGAAGTACTCTAGGTGTGGCCTTGCTAAGATCTCTGCTGGAGGCCTTGAAGCCATTGGGGACCTCTCTCCTGAGATTGACGCACAAGCCATGTTGGTTCGTGATGTCAGCATGATGTTTTGGGGGTGATAATTATCCCAGCGACACTGCCTTCGGTGTGTCAATGAACGCACAACTATTGGGGTTTGTCTGGGGCCCTGCTGTAGGCAAGCAGAGTGGGTTGGGTTGTGCATGCGCAGCCTGTGTGCATGTGTGAGAGACAGCGCACTCCCCTCTGACGACAGAAGCTGCAAAAATGCCATTTGGGCTCCTTCCTGTCTGTGCCTCCTGGGTGGGTGAGATTTTAAGTGGTTTTGTGTATGTTCCTCAGGCAAAGACATGGTTTGGGATGATGAAGTGGATTAGTCTGGAAGGGGAACCTGCCAATCTCAGCCGCTGGGGTTGCTCTGCTTGTCAACATATTTATTTATTTATTTATTTATTTATTTATTTATTTATTTATTTGATTTGATTTGATTTGATTTGATTTGTCAATCGGTTACAAGATAATAGGTATAAGTATAAACATGAGTAAGAATACAGGACATAGGTACGAATAAATGGGGACAATAGGACAGGGATGGGAGGCACAATTGTGCGCTTATGCACGCCCCTTGCAGACCTCTTAGGAATGGGGTGAAGTCAATAGTGGTTAGTTTGAGGTTAAAGGAGTGGGGTTTTTGAGGATGTAACAACAGAGTCAGGTAGGTCATTCCAGGCATTGACCACTCTGTGGCTGATATCGTACTTTCTACAATCAAGCTCGAAGCGGTTTACATTGAGTTTGTATCTGTTGTGTGCTCTTGTATTGTTGTGGTTGAAGCTGAAGTAGTCATTGACAGGTAGGACAATGTAGCAGATAATTTTGTGTACTACGCTTAAGTCTAACCGTAGGCAGCGTAGTTCAAGATTGTCCAAAATCTCAAGCCTGGTGGTGTAGGGTATTCTGTTGCGAGCAGAGGAGTGTAGTACTCTTCTTGTGAAATACTTCTGGACTCGCTCGATTGTATTATTGATTGTACAACATAGCAGCAACCTGTCCGTGAAATTCAAAATACTCATAGCCTGGTCCTCGCCCCAGTCATACAAAGATGCAGATCTCCATCTTACAGCATTTGGTACCTCACAGTCCAAAATCCGGCCCTTGTGGGACATTCAAATGTCAGGTGGTCCTCAACTTACAACCACAATTGAGCCCAGAATTTATGTGGCTAAGTTGACTCAGCCTTCTGTCCTTCCAAGGTTGGTAAAATGAGGACCCAGATGGTTGGGGGCAAGAGGCTGACTTTATAAACCACTTAGAGAAGGCTGTAAAATCTCTATGAAGCAGTATATAAGTCTAAGTGCTATTGCTATTCCTTCCTTCCTTCCTTCCTTCCTTCCTTCCTTCCTTCCTTCCTTCCTTCCTTCCTTCCTTCCTCCCTCCCTCCCTCCCTCCCTCCCCCCCTCCCTCCCTCCCTTTCTCCATCCTTCCTCTCTTATTTTCTTTCCCCTTCTCCTTTCTGGTGGTGCAGTAGTTAGAAGTAGGGATGGGATTCAAATAATTTAACAACCGGTTCTCTGCCCTAATGATTTCTTCCAACAACCAGTTCACCAAACTGCTCAGAAAGTTAACAACCAGTTCTCCCGAACTGGTGCGAACTGGCTGAATCCCACCACTGGTTAGAAGGCAGTATTGCAAGTGAAATCTGCCCACTGTCAGGAGTTCAATCTTGCCAAGATGGACATCTCAGTAGGGTCCTGATACTCAGCGTGACTTAGTTTCTTCAAGGAAGAGGTTAGTGACAAGCCTGCGTAGAAGATCCCAGCTATCTTCACTTGAACTGGCCCTTATTCTTCCCAGGTAGTAATTTGTGTGATTTGGACCTGCAGAATTAAGGCTCAACAAATGGCCCAGGAGGAGGAGAAGGAGAAGGAGGAGAAAAGAGAAAGGAAACTCAGAAGAAGACCTACACTGAAAGAGTCACCAAAACTGGAAAATGTCCTGTGTGTGACCCAAGATTCACCTTTTACAAGTTGTTGCTCTCCAAATTCATTGGACCACAACTATCACAGATTTCCTGCAAACAGATATGGAATTTCACACATTTGGAAAGTACTGGACTGAGGAAAGCAGTTGTTACTATTACATATATATTTTTAAGATTAGGAGGAGGAACTCTAGGTTCCAAAGATGGGCCATCTCAGTTTTGCAACATGAAGTCAGTTTGCTTGGTGTGATGATAAATAGCCTCTTTGCCCACATGCAAGATTAAGGGCATGCCAGGTCAACCTGGCCAACTATGTGTTTATTATTTATATTTCATATTTTTGGAACCACCCATCTCACTCAAGAGAGGCATTCTGGGACATCCCTCTCCCCAGATGGAATGTAGCCCACCAACCAGGGCCTTCCACCCAACCCCCATTTCTCACTTTCTTTCGGCAATTCTTCAGAAGCAATTAAAAAAAAAAAGATCTAGTGATGATCTCTTGACAATCTTCATGAGCCTGGTCTAACTCCTGTTCAATCTGCATGGGCTTGTTGCCTTCAACCTGGTATGGAAGACACCAGAAAGGCCAGCCTAGGTGGTTCCCAGGTGTCCGCCCAGATAGTCTCGTGTCTTACGTACTGAGCTGCGGAGCTAATTAATATTTGCAACTTGGCTCTGCTCCAGCTGTTCCCAGGGGTGCTACTGGGCTGGTTGGATGGGTTTTCCCTCTGAAGTGGTTTGCCTGAACAGAGTCTTTCTCTAGGCAAAAAAAAAATCCTGGAAGCCTGAGGTGAAGGTCCTCAGCGCCAAGGAAGAGGTTGACTCCTCAACTCTCACCCATCATGTGTCTGCCTTGCCCGGGAAGTGATTTCTTGCCAAGGTTGTTTGGGCTGTGAGAAGATAACAGCTCTCTCATGTTCAGAAGCTTGGGCTGTTCCTTCCAAGGATACTGATCAAGGCCAAGTTTTGAAGGCACCAAGCTTCATGTTCAACCACTGGCACTTCCAGTTGGAAGACTTTGAGCAACAGATGCTATTTTGGCCTTAACTCATGTGGAACCTGAGAGAAAATGCTATTGAGAAAGGTCAGAAATGAGCCAGCTCTGGTCCTTGAACCCACTGGCAGCCCTCAAAACGTTCTGTGACACCCTTCAGCTCCTAAATCCAAAAGTTTGGACATCTCTTCCAGGAACATTATTCTGTCCTTCAAAGGACTCCTGGACCAAAGGTGAATTTTCTGCCCTTCTGTGCTAGAGGGACAAATCAGCAAGCTTATTCCGCAAGGACATTCCCACCATCCATGGCTTGGCTTCCTCATCTTTCAACTCACCATCTTGATGCATCAATGAGGCGCTGGGTATTTATACATTGGGTTACGCTGTAAATCAAGGGTCTTCAAACTTGGCAAGTGATTTGTGGACTTCAACTCCCAGAATCCCTGAGCTAACATGACTGGAGGAGATATTCTGGGAGTTGAAATCCACAAGTCTTAAAGTGGCCAAGTTTGAAGACCCCCTGCTGTAAATCCTGGTTTGTAGATTGTAATGGCTGGATCCTCTGAACATGCTCAGTGAAGACCAAGTAAATCTCATGTGGGTTTGGCTCAAAGTGTGATCCCAGACAACAATATGGCCAGAAGGATTCCATGCACTTCTTAGATGGGGGAAACAATGAAAAGCGTCCCTCCCCAATCAAAGAACAACATGGCTTGGCTAACCAATGCACAGACATCTGACTTGGTCCTTTGATGCTACAACTTCTCCAGAGAGCAAGGAAAACCACAATTTGTTGTAGTACCATAGAACTCCTTGACATCTGTATGGAATAGCCATGCCAAACATGAGCAGGCTATTATTATGATTATGGTTTGTCACAATCAGACAGATGTTCAGACTGGACTTGGCATTTTTATTCACTTATCGAGTCCTTCCCAAGAACCTGAGTTAGGCGGATGTAGTTGTTGGATGATGTTGAAGGTATTGTCACAGGATGTAAGCTGTCCCGAGTTAAGCTGCCTTTTGCAATTGACTGATGGTGAATTTGTCAATGCCAACGGTGTTCAAGTGGCGCTCCAGATGTTTTGGCATTGCACCCAAGGCACCTACGACCGTTGATACTACGTATCTTCCTTTTTATTTTACCACAGACATTCTATTTCTTTGTTTTTTGTTATCTTCCCTGTCTCAGGGCTCCAACAAACCCACCCCCATTCAAATCCGAAATCTCTAACCGCATCTCTTAGAGTAAAAAAAAAATTGTTTTATTAGGAGTGACCATGTTGGCGTTAGCTGGGTGCAGCCGACACTAAAATACATCATTCATTTCCCCCTTGACCCTGGTCTTCCTCCCACCCCCTAGATGTATATTCTCCAATGGGACACATCCATAGCCAAGAGTCATCAGTCAAGCTCTCCAGTAATATTCTCACCCGCCGACAGTTTTGGGCTGCCAAGGCGATTATCTAAGGCATTTGAGGAATGCATTACTTTCCCCCACTCCCTTTCTGCTGGCAACTAAAAAGACCAAAGGATTTTCTTTTTAGTTGACACCCTGGTTGTTCCTCTTCTTTCCTGCTCTCTCCAGCTGTTGTCACATCCAGATTTTTTTCTTTGTCTGTCTTATCAACAATACTTACGTATCATTTGTTACATTTATATGCTTCCCATCTCACCAATAAGGCAAGTCTGACTAAAAAGAAAAGCTGGAATCCATTCCTAGAACGTCACCACAATGTCTGGAGCTTAATGGGACACTTAAAAAATGAAAGACGTGTTGTACACAATTTGTTTTAATGAGTTTTTATTTTTTGG
>NC_142015.1:1855000-1882500 GCF_049901735.1 Notechis scutatus | reverse complement strand
GAATTAAAACATACAAAAATTGAAAGCACTTACTTATACACGGGGGCTACATTTTCCATGGCATTTTGATTAAAAATTTGAGGATTGGCTTATCCACGGATGGAATTAATTGTGAGTATACATGGTACTACTGTTTGATGCACAGGAATCCCTGGGTGAGGATATAAACGATGTCATTTTATTCTTTTTGTTTTTACGGTTTTATTTATTGAAATTCAAATGTATCCGTCCCTTTTTATATAATCTTGCTTTTCCCCCCTCTTTTTCCTCTTACATTCTATATATGGTTTTTTTTTTAGTTTAGATTAAGAGGTTGTTTTATTATATATTTCTCTTCCTACTGAAGACAGTCAGAAGTCATTCTTCTTGTATTTCTTTTTCTTTCTCTTTTTCCTCTTTAACATTTTTCACCCTTCGATCTCCTCCCCCTTAATATTTTGTTTTCTTTTTGTTAATTTGTATTTTATCTCTCCCCCCCCAAAAAAACTTGAAATAAACTTGCTTCGAACAAAATGTGCCATCCAAGGGAGAGAAAACCCCAAAACAACGAATGGCAAATCTCCCTGGCATTTATGTGCAAGAATGTCATCAGGGAAGGAAGACTTCAGGATGGATTCCCAGGCAAGTTTTAAAAGCCTGTTCTTAGATATATTCGAGATTAGGACCACAGGTGGGTGTGGGCAGGATTACCATCTCAATGAGAATCCAGCAACCACCACCCCCCTTCCCCCAACCGATATATTTTAAGAAAATATCTTGTGGTTCTTTTTATTTAGTCATTATAACCCGAAACGTAGGTGCTTGTGAAACCGAAGAATTATAGGTGGCTTTAATGATGCTGTGAGTGGGTGGACGCCGGACAACCAGTCTCGCAATGTCCTCACCGAATCTCACAGTTTGACTACCGAGATAATAACATCCGGAAAGAGGGATGGAAACTCAACCGTTCAGAAAATAACACGATTCGGCCCACAGTTTCTCCTGGGATCCTAGAATGAGAGGGAGTTGGAAATCCAGAGAGGTCATTCTGCATTTTTTTTTTTTTTTAAAGAATTAACGGTACCAATTGACATGTTGCCACGATATTAAAGATGTTGAGATCAGTGGCGGGATTCAGATTATTTTTACTACCAGTTCTGTGGGCATGGCAGGGGAAGGATACTGTAAATTCCCCATTTCCTCCCCCCACCCCACTCCTTGTATAATGTCAGGTGAGGCTCCATTCAAAATCCAAGAAAGAAAACCTTAGACTCCATAGTTTTAGAGAAAAAGAACTTTTTCCTGAAGTGGGAGCCTCAGAAGAATGCAAGATCTGAGGCAATAGGCGCGAAAATCGCATATAGAAAGTTATGCCAATGTTCCCACCCCCAATAGTTCAAACTGGCCATCCAATCTGAGAGGTGTATAATGTCATGTGGGTGCATCTTCAGGTGGTGTTTGAGACTTCTGGCTCACCAGGACAGTTGACCTTGGCCTGAATAGATAAGAGCCTACAGCAGCGCAGTAAGTAAGGAAGCATAGTCAAGAAAGTTTTCCCAAGTTTTACAGTTCACCCTCTCAAGCCTCCAGCACTCTTCCCCGCTGCCTATAAAGCCCGATTAATCTTCCCACCCCCCATTTCTATGGCAGCCGGAAAGACAAGCAGAAGAAGGATCCTTGGAAGCTGACAACTAACCTGCCTTCCAGCTCCATTCTCCTGGGCAGGGCAACAAAAGAAGACCCAGCCAATCAGCTGGGACATGGGAGTTGGAGAATAGATGGGAGTGGGTCAGTCAGAAGGGGTATTTGCCGGTTCTCCGAACTATTCAAAATTTCCGCTACCAGTTCTCCAGAACTGGTCAAAACCGGCTGAAGACCACCTCTGGTTGAGTCTCTACAAAGAGTGCAGAGAACAGCAACCCAGATGATTAGGGGATTGGAGGCTAAAACATATTAAGAACGGTTGCTGGAACTGGGTATGTCTAGTCTGGTGGAAAAAAAAGGACTTGGGGTGATGTGATGGCAGTCTTCCAGTATTTGAGGGGCTGCCCCAAAGAAGAAGGGGTCAAATTGTTCTCCAAAGCACCTGAAGGCAGGACAAGAAACAATGGGTGGAAACTGATCAAGAAGAGAAGCAACTAAGGAAACGTTTCCTGACCGTTAGGACAATTAATCAGTGGAACAACTTGCCTCCAGAAGTTATTGTAAATAGCAATAACACTTAGTACTGCTTTATAGTGCTTTCCAGCCCTCTCAAAGTGGTTTACAGAGTCAGCATGTTGCCCACAACAATCTGGGTCCTCATTTTACCCACCTCGGAAGGATGGAAGGCTGAGTCAACCTTGAGCCTGGTGAGATTCGAACTGCCAAATTGCAGTGGGAATAGTCTTGCAGTACTGCACTCTAACCACTGCGCCCCCAAGGCTCCATGAAATGCTCCAACGCTGGAAGTTTTTAAGAAGAGATTGGATAACCATTTTGTCTGAAGTGGTGTAGGGTTTCCTGCCTAAGCAAGGGGTTGGCCTAGAAGACCTCCAAGGTCCCTTTCCAATTCTGTTATTATTCTAATAGCACTGCCATGGCCTTGGGCAAAGTTTCTTTATCAGGTGATTCCTGGTTGGGATTGTAAGAATTACAGACCAAACAAACCATTTAGGAGCCTTTCGTAACTGAGTTAAATCTTGTAGGATCCAATCTGGGTCGGTCATCAGGACCAGAGGTTTAGTCTTAGAGAGAAGTTCTCTGTCTGTAAAGATTCTCCAGGTCATGATTGTCCCAAAGGTGCTTTTTCAAGAGGGCAACTGGCCTCTTTTGTTTTTTCTTTTGAAGACGTTTCATTTCTCAACTCAGAAGTTTCTTCAGCTCTGGTTGGATAGTGCGGAATGGAAGGATTTATATCTCTTGCAGACAGCTGGTCATTTGCATCCTTTTAGGGGATCGTTGAGGTCACTTGGAGGTTTGTCTGTGTCCTCAGGGTCACCTGAGTGGCGCTCCTGGTTCCTGTAGTCTGAAATTTTTTCCCTCTGGAAATCCATTCCTACTCCCACACCATTCCAAGGGTGTTCATCCCAAATTGTATAGCTAAACGTCTGTAGAGATTCTCCGTCCTCCAGGTCCAGGATATGGTTGTGCTTTTTCAGGAGGCAACTGGACTTTCTGTGTTTTCTTTCTTTCTTTTGAAGATGTTTTTGCTTCTCACCCAAGAAGCTTCTTCAGCTCTGACTGGATGGCGGGGAAGGGAAGGATTTCAGGGCAAGGAATATCAATCCTTCCATTCCTCACCATCCTGTCAGAGCTGAAGAAACTTCTTGGATGAGAAGCAAAACGTCTTTTAAAGAAAAAAACCCAGAAAGTCCAGTAGCTTCCTGAAAAAACAAAAACAAAAGCCACCTTTGGGACTTCCCTGAAGATGGGCTCCAGAACAGATCCAAAAGCTCAGAAGATTAAACCTCTGATCCTGGTCAACGACCCAGATTGCAACATTATCCTGGGACATGTACGGTTGCCTTCATTCGTGCCTTAAATCTTGGTTACCGAGTTTCGACAACCTCACTAATGCCATCATTCATTGGTTCCGGAAGCTGAGAAAGTTAGTTCTCTCCATCCTATATGGAGGCAGCTGATTACAATGACAAACTTCAACAGAAATAGCCAAGTCAACTGGGCAAGCAGGATTCTGCTATTGCTGAGGCTGATCTAGATGGAAACACCTGAATTAATGAGCTACGAGTAGGAGTAAATAGTACCTTGGGACATTGTTGGGAAGGAGAAGGTTCAAATGTTGGCTGGGACGGGGTGATCCTGGCATAGGATTTTGCATAGCATTTGCTGCTTCCTTCAAAATTATTTCGGGGTATGTCCTGCTACTATTGTTATGGTTTCCACTTGAAGAGGTTGGCCACTCATTGTTGAGTCTAATTTTAGGCCTAATATCTTGGTTTTGCTTGGCTTAAACATCTACCTGCCCACCACCTCTTTATCGGCCTATCTACCTGACTAACTACCAGAGGTCTAATGAGCAGTTGGCAAGATAAGCTTTAATCAAGAAGTAAGACAAATGGTATTAGGATCTCCAAGACAGCCTAGTACTCTCTACTTTTCCTGGGTGTGGCCTCCTAAACAGGTATAGGTTTCCCACCTAGCAGGCTTACCTGTCTTAGTGGCCCAGGGAAGCCTATGTTGGCAGGCCATCAGGTGAGGCAGTCAAATGCACTGTGCTTTGTACACCTGTGGGGAAAACCTAGAAGAACACATAAGTGTAATTACTTTTTTTTACGGGATCAGAATTCTCGAATGGCCTTGGAATGGATATGAACGACACTTCCTAAACTCAGCAGTGACTAGTGGAATAAAATCTGCAGGGATTTCTTTGTCTTAATGGTTGCCAGAAATCTGAACATTTCCACATTGTGTTGTGTGTCCGTTCTGCTTGGTTATTCATTGCGATTTCAATTGGACATGGTTGCTTTTAATTCCCTTTAGTGCCAATTTAATTTTCTCTCTATGTTCACTTGATTGCGGTCTTGTTACAACTGGGGCAGGTTTTATACATTGTCAAGCAAACAAGCAAATATATATTTATAGATTGCATTTCCTTGTGAACTGAATACCCAGCTAGTACTAGTATTAATAATAAGGGAAGCAGAAATTCTGCTATAATTTGGCAAGTCCTTTCGTAATCCCAGTTAGCGTTCAGAGTAATATCAGAATGATGAATTAGGTGGTATGCTTATTTGGTATATATACAGCAGATAAATATGTTCAGGCTCTCATTAATGCTGTGGTAATTTTGGGGAATTACTAGTGGGAATGCTTGCAAACTTAGGTGCATAGCTTCATTTATAATTATCATTTAAGAGAAAGTGATTATGACTATTGGGTGATAATTGTAGGTATACCCTTTGTAAAATCAGAAAAATACAAAATGCAGATGTTGCCTTGTGTTTTGTTTCACAATTTCGAATATTTTCAAGATTGAATGTTCAAAAGTGGATCTTCAAATCTTTCTTAGACTTTAACTTGAATGCTCACACCCCCTTACACATGTACCCTAATCCATATTTTTAAAAAGTTTCTTTCAATTTGAGGGATGAATCAGAAATTGATTTGGTTTGCATTGAAATAGGAAGTAATTTTCCATTTTCAAATCAATGTACAAAACTTCAGTCTTAATCAAAACTCACATTTCATAACATGGTTTGCCAACAGAAAAGACATTTATTTGAGAAAATAATATATAGGAATGTATATAATGAAAATCACATATATGTATAAGGACGTGTGACAAGATTTCAGAAATAACTGTAGTCAGGAAGAAAAATATGCATCTTTTTATAGCGATATGCTATAAAATGTGTGCATGTTTCAGTCCAAACCATTTTTTTAATGTAAAAAGGTTGTATTTGAAAAACTGAACATGATGTATCTGCAAAAAAATAATAATGGAAATTGAGATTAACCAATTTGAGACGTTTGTAAGAAAACCAATCTATCTGTGTTAGAGAAGAAGAATCCATACTGAAGCATCCAGCCCAACATGGGACATTTTGGATCTGGAATTGTTTTGCCCAGCAATTGGGAAGAAAGTTGATCCCATATCAGGAAACAGCATGGGACAACTTGCCAACTTGCCACACCAATTCGTTGCGGCCAATTCATTGCAGCCAATTCGTTGCAGCCAATTCGTTGCAGCCAATTCGTTGCGGCCAATTTGTTGAGACCAATTTGCTGCGGCCAACTTACCGCAACCAACTCAGTGCAGGACAATTTAACAATTCAATTTAATTATTTAAAATATTTTTTAACACATTTGTATTTTTGTCCCTCCTTTGGCATCCTTTCTTTCATGATTCTATTCCTCTATTTCTTCGATATTATTCTGCCGCAGCGAGTTGTCCAGGGTGAGTTGGCCGCAGCAAGTTGGCTGGGGCGAATTGAGCCTGGTAGCACCTCATCTCAATAACCATTCTTATTGACAGGTCTAAACTTTTATGAACTAATTTTAATAATAAAAAAAAAAATAGTTGGCCTCAGAAATGAGATCCCAGAGTCCTGATTTTTGGGCCTTCCCGGAGTAACCTAAGTTCTCTTCCTACGGTTCTTCTCTACTGAGTGGGTGTGTGATGCTTGATAGATAAATCTTGCCGAAACTCTGGCTGTAGTCATTAAGGAACACATGGCATTTTTAAACAGGATTTTTGGGGTGTCAACCTCAAAATCCTGACCAGATTCTTGCCTGATCAGATGCAGGAGCTGCCTCTCTGCCCTCAGTTTCCACAGAAGGTGACACCGTACACATCCTCTTGTAAAATATGTTAAGACTCTGGGATGGGATTTTCACAGGACTTGGCTAATGATTGCCTACTCCCAGCGTCAGCAGAAACGGCCTCATAATGGTGGGTTTTCGTACACACATTCCACATTCTGTGCCCAAAAGTTGTAAAATTGATTGGCATTTTTGTAAAGGGAGACAAAATGCCCCAGTATTGTCAATATTTTAGCTGGAAGTTGATGAGAGATCTGTAATTAGTTTTCCTTTCCTTTCCTTTCCTTTCCTTTCCTTTCCTTTCCTTTCCTTTCCTTTCCTTTCCTTTCCTTTCCTTCCCTTCCCTTCCCTTCCCTTCCTTTCCTTTCCTTTCCTTTCCTTTCCTTTCCTTCCCTTCCTTTCCTTTCCTTTCCTTTCCTTCCCTTCCCTTCCTTCCCTTTCCCTTCCCTTCCTTTCCTTTCCTTTCCTTTCCTTTCCTTTCCTTTCCTTTCCTTTCCTTTCTTTTCCTTTTCTTTCCTATCCTTTCCTATCCTTTCCTTTCCTTTCCTTTCCTTTCCTTTCCTTTCCTTTCCTTTCCTTCCCTTCCCTTCCCTTCCTTTCCTTTCCTTTCCCTTCCCTTCCCTTCCTTTCCTTTCCTTTCCTTCTTTCCTTTCATTCCCTTCTTCCTTTCCCATTCCTATCCCATCCCAGTCTCATCCTCCCCTCCTTCCCTTCCCTTCTTCCTTTCCTTTCCTTTTTTCCTTTCCTTCTTTCCTTTCTTTCCCTTCTTCCTTTCCCATTCCTATCCCATCCCAGTCTCATCCTCCCCTCCTTCCCTTCCCTTCTTCCTTTCCTTCTTTCCTTTCTTTCCCTTCTTCCTTTCCCATTCTTATCACATCCCAGTCTCATCCTCCCCTCCTCCCCTTCCTCCTTTCCTTTCCTTTTTCCTTTCCTTCTTTCCTTTCTTTCCCTTCTTCCTTCCCCATTCCTATCCCATCCCATCCCATTCTCATCCTCCCCTTCCCTCCCTTCCCCTGCTCTGTCCTCTCCATTTCTTTTTCCCCTTCCCTTTCCACCCCTTTCTTCCCCTTTCTTTCTGATCTCCCCTTCTCTCCTTTCCTTTCTTTCTCTCTCTCTCTTTTCCCCCTTCTCTTCCCTTCCCTCCTTCCATCCCTTTTCCAAACAGGGAGGAGTGGAGATTGTGGCAATTCCATTCTCAAGATCATTCAATATTCCAGTTACATCCATCCTTTCCTCCCGAGGCACTACAATTAAACAATTCTAATATAATCCCAAGTATCATTTCCATAGTTCAGATTTGCCATTTTCCCCCCCGTTCTGGTGGACTGTTGAGAGGAAGAAAAGCTGAGGTAAAAATAACATTGGTGTAGGACGCCGGAAAGAAATGTGTGTGGAGCAGAAATAGACATACATAGGCCGTGTAGGGAAAGTAATGATATCTTACTATCAAGGGATATTCCTGTGGAGAAAATACATCTATACCCACTCAAATGATTAATCTAATCAGGAGGTTTCCACTCCCTGAATATTAATTTAATCTCTGGGAGTGTTTTTGTGCTGCCTCAAATCATCCCTCCATCCTACACCTGACAGTGAGGGGTGGTAGAGTAACAATTTGTCTATCTGAGGATCAAAGTTCCAGAAAACCAAAGCTGACCACGACACATCTTCAAAGTTCCCATTTAAGAGAATAATTGAGGGGTATGTGCCATTTTCACAAGTAGAAAAGGAGACAAGGTAACCTCATAAACTTTAGACCAGGATTCTTTTATTTTTCTTTTATTTTTCTTATATGTACCCATTTCATGTATTCATAACTATGTATACACTTATACTTATCATCTTGTAAACAACTGACAAATCAAATAAATCAAATAAATAAGGATCTCCAAAAGTGGCAACTATAAGACTTGCGGACTTCAACTCCTAGAATTCCCCAACTGGCCACGCTAGGAGTTGAAGTCCCACAAGTGTTAAAGTTGCCACGTTTGGAGAGTCCTGCTTTTTAGGCAGGAAGATCAATATATTTGTTTTTCCCATGGAATTGCCTTCAGTTGGTGGCGTGAAATAATGGCATTTTGGGACCTTATGTACTGTATATCCCTTCAGAAAAAAGCCCCATCCTTTTTTCTCATGCTTTGTAAGGAAGCATAGGTAGAAGTTTTGGCAGCTGCCATCTGACTGAAGAAAGTTAGCCCCCACCCCTCTTAGAAGAATGAAATATTTTAGGAAATATTAAAAAGGCAGAATATTATATTTTCCCTAAAGGAGAAACATGTTTCTAAAGGCAGAAAGCTCTCTGCCCCAAGTAGAAACTAAGGGGCCAACTTTTAGAAATGCAGATTTGCACACCAATTCAAGACAGGATTAAAACCCTTAAGGAAGCTCAACATTTAGGATTAATGTCATTTGTTAAACAAGATTTAACTCATTGCTGGGGCCTTTGTGAGACAAACTCATTGAAGTCAAATAACATAATACACAAAACAAGACTCTAAATTACAAAATGCTGTAGTAGAACAAACTGTACAAAAATGAGTGAATGACTGAATGACTGAATGACTGAATTCTTTATTGGCCAAGTATGATTAGACATACAAGGAATTTGTCTTGGTGCAAATGCTCTCAGTGAACATAAAAGAAAAGAGACATTCGTCAAGAGTCAAGAATCATAAGGTACAACACCTAATAATAGTCATAGGGTACAAATAAGCAATCAAATCCTACTCGGAAACAGTCAATATAAATCGTAAGGATACAAGCAACAAAGTTATAGTCATACAGTCACAAGTGGGAGGAGATGGGTGATAAGGAGTGATGAGAAGATTAATAGTACTAGTAATGCAGGCTTAGTAAATAGTTGGACAGTGTTGAGGGAATTATTTGTTTAGCAGAGGGATGGCATTCGGGGAAAAAACTGTCCTTGTGTCTAGTTGTTCTGGTGTGCAATGCTCTGTAGCGTCGTTTTGAGGGAAGGAGCTGAAACAGTTTATGTCCGGGATGTGAGGGGTCTGGAGATATTTTCACAGCCCTCTTTTTGACTCGTGCAGGATTCAGGTCCTCCATGGAGGGCAGGTTGGTAGCCGTTGTTTTTTTCTGCAGTCCTAATTCCTCTCTGGAGTCTGGTTCTGTCCTGTTGGGTTGCAGAACCAAACCAGACAGTTCTCCATGTACCCTTCAGACCAATTGGTCAGCTGACCCAGGACCTCAAACCCATGCAGTCCTGTTCACCAATAAACCATCTCTCCCATCAGCCTCCATGTTTCCAATGTCTTTCTCCCCGCTTGGAACTGAACCCAGAGGGATGTTTCTTCCAACAGGAGGAAAGATTGTTGAGGTTGGCTCTCCTTTTCCTGTCCTTGAAACGGGTTGTGGGTGAATTACAACCCTTTGCAAAACCTCATAATGACTTTGGTTTCTCTATGATCAAAGGCGAGGCGTAAATACCTCTTTCTTTCTATAATGACCACTTATTCCCTGAGATTTTCAGCCCAAACCACTGATCGGCTATCAGCTATCAGCTACCTTGCACAGAAAGTAGGTTTTCCAAAGCTTTAGAAAAATAAAAACATAGACATATTAAAATAGAAGTTTTATATGAGAGCTGGTAAGATCATAAATGGGTAAAAATAGGATGGGGGAAGCCCCAGCCTTGAATTTTGCTCTCGTGGGGATTTTTAGCTGGTTCAAAACAAGTCCACCTCCCTTTCCTGCTTAGCATTTATAATAATAGTTGGTGACATTCAAAGCCAGCCTCCTCATTCTGCTCCATATGTGCACCCTAAAAATACAGAACAGGAACTGAAACAAGTTGACTTGTCCTAGATCTTAATGTCACTCACCCACACAACTCCAGATCCACGGCAAAAGTTTTTAGAGAAATATTGCTGGGTTCCCTCCAGGGGTGGGATTCAAAACTCCTAGCAACCGGTTCTCTGCCGGGTTGCTGGGTGGACGTGGCCGTGGTGGGCGTGGCCTACCAGAACTTCTGGGAGGGCCGATTTTCACCTTCCCCAGAGTCCGGAGGCTTCCCTCGGGCCTCTGGGAGGGTGAAAACAGTCTCCCCCGGGGCTCCGGAGGGCCTCTGGAAGCCGGAAACAGGCCCGTTTCTGGACTTCTGGAAGGCCCATTTTTTCACCATCTTAGAGCCTCTGTGTGGACTCTGCACCCAAAATGGGCCACATGGAGACTCCTGGGAGGGGTGGGGTGGATGGGGCCAGCTGGTCAGTTTAACTACCGGTTCAGTGAACCAGATGTAAATTTAACATCCGGTTCGCTCGAACCAGTCTGAACCGGCTGAATCCCAGTGCTGACCTGCTCAAGAAGTAGACCTTATACCATTCTGGACAAATAGTTGCCCGCTCTCTTTTGGAAATTCTCAGTGATGGAGATCCACAACTTTCCTCCTCCTCCTCCTCCTCCTCCTCCTCCTCCTCCTCCTCCTCCCTCTTTCCATTAATTTTCTTCCATTGAATGAATTGCAAACAGGCAAGGGAAAATGGGAGGATCTCTCTGCCCAGAACTATTATTTAGCAGATGAATTGTTTTAAGGGTTGTTCTCTCAGATAATATATGTACTGCACGATTCTGATCACCTGATGTTTAAATGCTGATACTATCAGTTTTCTTTGTGGGAAGGTGCTGGAAAAATTATATGCTATATAAAAGAAGGATATATGCATATTACACACAAACACGTACACATACACATATATATTTTGCCACTTTGTTGTGTTATTGAATTTTTAATTGTACTGTTTATTGTTGCCGTTAGTTTAACATCTTTAAATGGTCTGTGTCCATGAGGGTTGAGGTAGGTAGTAGATACATGGGACAAATTTTCTTTCCTTTCCTTTCCCCCTTCCCCCTTCCCTTCCCTCTCCTGGCCTTAGTGAGTTGGCCACAGGGCGATGGCCATGTTGAGTTGTCCCATTCTGCCCTCTTATATCCCAGGGACTCAGTGGGGGGGCTTGTCCAGGACTCCTGCCTTTTCCCACAAAGTCAATAATTAAATTTGATTCGTTTGGTCTGATAATCCTCACGCCTTCTAGCCCATCTCTTAGAATGTTTTTTTAATGTAAAGGAAACGATTTCTTGTCTGCAGCTTCCCTTCTTATAATGTTGATGCTTCCCGATAGAGCAGGGGTGTCCAACCTTGGCCACTTTAAGACTTGTGGACTTCAACTCCCAGAATTCCTCAGCCAGCAAAGCTGGCTGAGGAATTCTGGGAGTTGAAGTCCACAAGTCTTAAAGTGGCCAAGGTTGGCTGAGGAACTCTGGGAGTTGAAGTCCGCGAGTCTTAAAGTTGCCAAGGTTGGACACCCCTGCGATAGAGACTTTACTCTTTCTTTACTTTGCTCATCCTTCTTTCTCCTCGGCCACGCTGTCACGTGACTGAATTAGCAACTCCATCATTGATCAAGGAGACTTTCCCACCCATTGATTTTACAAGTATGAAGCGTCATTATAACAGTGACTCAGGTCCCTTTGTAATTACTTCAGGCCGATGAAACTAATTTTGATTGCATGAAGTACTGAAAGAAGAAGTAGTTGCTATGGGGAGGAGAACCTGGGTGGGGCATCTGTGAAGCTTGGACTTCCAGATTCACTTGGCCAAAATCTGCTGCTGCCTATCTTTTCATGAATACATTGCTGCTTCTTCCATCTCATCGGACTCCAGCAGGGGATAGTTTATTTGAGTTATGACATACAATTTGCTCTCATCAAAGAGGAGGTCAGACCAAACCATTACGGTGGCCCCAAGGTTAACGGTCGGATGCAAACAGATAACAGATAACAGATAAACAGAGTTGGAAGGGACCTTGTAGGTCATCTAATCCAAGCCCCCGCCCAAGCAGGAGACCCTACACCATTTCTGACAAATGGCAGTCCAATCTCTTCTTGAAGGTCTCAAGTGATGGCGCTCCCACAACTTCCGAGGGCAACTTCTGTTCCATGGGTTGATTGTTCTCCCTGTCAGAAAGTTTCTCCTTATTTCCAGGTTGAATCTCTCTCCTTGTTCAGTTTCCATCCATTCCACCCAAACAAAACTAGGACCAAGGGGAACCTCACAAAGCTAAAAAGGAACAGAAATCAGGGAAGTGTTCAGGCATGGAGAAATAGATGGTGCAAATAGAGAGGTAGAAATGGACAATCACAGAAAGAGATATTCAAACAATGGACAGAGAGAAGAAGCAGAAGATAGACATTAGGTTCTCCACCAAACAATTCCTTCAGGATAGGTACGAGCAGGGGTGGGATTCAAGCATTTTAGCAAAGGGTTCTCTGGCCAGTTGCTGGGTGGGTGTGGCTTAGTCGGCCTTCTGCACCACGGCGAGTGGGGGACAGCATTTTTGCCTTCCCCAGGCTCCAGAGGCTCTGTGGAAGCCAGAAACGGGCCCATTTCTGGCCTTCCCAAACTTCCAGGAGTCCCGTTTTTCACCCTCTCTGAGCCTCCACACGCACCCTGCACTTACCTGCATCCAAAACAGGCCCCGTGGGGACTCCTGAGAGGGGAGGGGCAGGGTAGGCAGGCCAGCCAGGAGTGGGATTTGGGAGTTCCCTGAACTGCACAGAATCTTAACTAGGAGCTCTCCTGAACCCCTGCGAACCCCCAGCAGCCCACCCCTGGATACGAGTTGCCTGCAATCCCCTCTTAGGTGAATCCCCTATCAGGGTTCCAAGTAATACACCTGTAGCAAACATAACTCTGAGGCAAGTAGATTCCTCAAAGAATAATTTTATTTGGATATATCATATTGGTGCCGGCTGGTGAAAACCGACTCTGAATATTCCTGCGGTTTTCACCTAATTAAAAGTAAATGTTTTCCCCCTTCCCCAAGCATAACTATGTATATACTTATACCTATTATCTTGTAAGTGATTGACAAATCAAATCAAATAAATAAAAAATAAAATTCCTCCTCCTCCTCCTCCTCCTCCTCCTCCTCCTCCTCCTCCTCCTCCTCCTCCTCCTTCTCTTCCTCCTCCTCCATCATCTTCTGACTGCCTTCCTTTCCTGCTTTGAATTACCTATCCATTCCCTGCGAACTGCTGATGCTTCCCACCTAATCAAGAGATGGGATGTAGGTTCATGGAGTTGATCCTTTCCATAGAACACTTCCTGCAGCAAAACTAACTCCTTCCTGCACAACCTTATAAAACCCTAGTTGTTCCAGGAGGCCAATTATGTGGCCAGTGAATTTGAATGATTGGTAAATGCTTTAATATGTACAATATATGTACATATTATATGTACAGTATATGCAGGTAATCCTTGCTGAACAATCGGTCATTCGAAGTTACCTCCCCCAAAATACTTAGAGCCCAATTTTAAAATGCTGATGGTCCCAACTCTCCCCTCCATCCCTCTAGTCATGGGATTGCATTTTGGCAACTACTCGCATTGACATCCTTGGGATGTCAACTCGTGAATCATTCCTATGCCTATTTCCGAGTTGCCATAAGGAGGAGTGGGGGGAAAGGCCTGGGTTAGCAATACAGCAGATGAAGGCCAGAAGCACATTCCACACTTATCTTGTGGAGGTTGTAGCCTAGGCTACCGGATCTTCTGCCCCTGAAAATCCTTCATTGGAGAGTATGATTTATGACACCCAGCTTATGAACGTGTTTGTTGGATAATCTGATTTATGACGCACCCAGCGGGGTGGGGGTGGGGAAACAGGATCATAGGGGATAGTAAATTATGTGTCTCAGAGTTGGCTAAATATGGATTACTGCAGGACATGTTACTCCTAATAAATCTTTTGGATTCTTTTGAAGCTTGGCTTGAGATTCATGATTTCATTAGGGCAATCATCGGAACCCTGACATGGGCAGCATCCTGAGGTCACTTGACCATGGTTTATTATGTTGTTGTTTTTTGCTCATTTCTGATGTTTGCTTCTAATTTTCATCAAAAACGCCCATTGGATGCAATGGTTTCATTTAACAATCACTGCATTCATTTAATGACTGCTGTATTCACTGACTGCCCCCCTCCCCAAAAGGTTGAAAAATCAGGTCTGGTCACCTGATTATCTGCTTAATGACAGCAATGACTTACAGTTGTAATTCCTTGCTCAATTATGGTCATAAGTCAAGAACTACCTGTAATCCCTTAATACGTAGGTGTTCACTATTGCACTGGAAGAATATTACAGTATTGTTGCTTGCTAGAACAACGCTTGGAGGGTGTTCAAATTAAGTGATCTATAAATACCATAAAGCAAGGGTCTTCAAACTCGGCAAGTTTAAGACTTGTGGGCTTCAACTCCCAGAATTCCTGAGCTAACATGACTGGAGGAGGAATTCTGGGAGTTGGAAGTCCACAAGTTTTAAAGTGGCCCCTGCCATAAAGCAATAAAAAGAAAACGTAGAAAATATTGGTTAAATTCGAGTTGTTTCTATCATTTCACCAATAGTGTTCCAATAATATTATTCAGCATTTCTTGAATATCATGAGAAAATCCATCCTCCCTTCTAACTTTCCTAGAACTCTCATGTCTTCATGCCCCACCCTTAACCACCTACCAAATATTAGTCCAAGGGTCTTCAAACTTGGCAAGTTTAAGACTTTGTGGGCTTCAACTCCCAGAATTCCTGAGCTAACATGACTGGAGGAGGAATTCTGGGCGTTGAAGTCCACAAGTCTTAAAGGTGTCAAGTTTGAAGACCCCTGTGTTAGTCTATTAAAAAGGGGGAATAGATGCAAATTGGGAGGGGGAATGAATGCAGAAGCCCACCTTTTATAGAGGGCTGAGGGTCTCCCTTTGAACAAATAACAAGGATGGGCAATAAAAGACAACCAATTTAAAGGTGCGGAGCTACAATCTTGGCCATTTTAAAATGTCTGGACTTCAACTCCCAGGATTCCAAGAAGGCTAGGGAATTCTGGGAGTTCAAAGTTCGTATATTTTAAAATTGTTATATTTGAGAAACAGTGGGCTAGAAACTGGGAAGCTGTGAATTCTTGTTCCTCTTCTTGGCATAAAAGCCAGCAAAGTGATTTGAACCCCACACCAATACTAGGTAGTTATGATGGGCAAAATATGACCATTAAGTAGGGCCACTGCCTTGAGTTGACCAAAAAAGAAAGGTAGGATCAAAATATCAATGGAGATCCTCAACCATCCAGTGGGGGTTTTTTGTCCCCAAAAGGCAACTGGACGTTCTTGATCGTTTTTTTTCTTTGAAAACTTTCTTTGAAAGTTAGAACTAAAGAAGCTTCTTGGATGAGAAGCGAAATGTTTTCAAAGAAAGAAAAAAAAAACCAAGAAAATCCAGTTGCCTTTTGGAGGAAAAAAACCCCACCCCTTTTAGGATAAAAATCAATTTAAAAAACTCATTTTTTAAAAAGTTACATTTAATTTGAATTAAAATTCAATTTCAATTAAAATCCTAGAGTTGCTGGGAGTCGGGCAGCCGATAAATTTAATTAATTAAAAATCAAATTAGAAGGCGGTTAAGTGACCAGGCCCATTTGGGTGGCAGTATTTAGTGGATTGTGGCTGATTTGTAAAACCCAAACTAGTTTAAACCTGCTTAAAACTAGCCCAGACTGAACACTAAACTGGAACTGACAAACCACTTCTGTTTCGTTGAAGATAATTACCTGGACCTAACCATGAGGTAACTGGCAGTTTTGGTCAGCTTGGCAAAATGGATTTTTTTTTCAAGTCTCTACTTCCCTATAGATTAAATATAGATTAAATATAAATTAAATTTATTTAACCTATAATTACTGTAATTTCAGACCCAGTAGAAATTGCAGTTTAGTGGCAACGTTGAAAGTACTTCCATTCTTTCAAGGACCTGATGATGTGTCAAACATCATCTCAAATAAGACTTTAGTAGAAATGAATAAAAATTGCTTTTCAAAAAGAAATCTCAGAATGTCTGCCTGTCTGTCTGCCTGTCCGCCTGCCCACGAACCCGAATGGATGGATGGATGACAGGCCATCAATTGGATGTTAACTCTCAGTGACTACAGATAGATTTATAAATTTCTATTCTATTCTATTCTATTCTATTCTGTTCTGTTCTGTTCTGTTCTGTTCTGTTCTGTTCTGTTCTACTCTACTCTACTCTACTCTACTCTATTCTATTCTATTCTATTCTATTCTATTCTATTCTATTCTATTCTATTCTATTCTATTCTATTCTATTCTATTCTTCTGTGACAACGAGGAGAGTGCAAAACTGACCTGGGAAGGAGGGAAGGCTGAGTCAGCCTTGAACCGGTCAGGATCAAACTCCTGGAGTGAGCAGTGAGCTAGCTTGCAATACTGCATTCTAACCACTGCATCATCACCTTCCTTCCTTCCTTCCTTCCTTCCTTCCTTCCTTCCTTCCTTCCTTCCTTCCTTCCTCCCTCCCTCCCTCCCTCCCTCCCTCCCTCCCTCCCTTCCCTCCCTCCCTCCCTCCCTCCCTCCCATGTGGGATTAATTTTTTTTAATACTGGTTCTGTGGGCGTGGATTGGTGGGCGTGGCTTTGTGGGCATGGCAGAGGAAGGATATACTGCAAAATCCCCCTTCCCTCCCCACCCCACTAACCTGCTTTCCAGCTCCGTTCTCCTGGGCAGGGCAACCAAAGGAGACCCAGCCGATCAGCTGGGACTCGATGGGAGGCAGAGAAGAGATGGGGTTGGTGGGGCCAGTCAGAGGCGGGATTGGCCGGTTCTCTGAACTACTCAAAACCTCTAGGCACCATGAAATTGAAACACCATTTGAAGAAAAGATATAAAGTTGAGTATCGTCAGCGTACTGATCGTACCTCATCCCATGGTGTCAGATGATCTCACCCAATGGCTTCATGTCGAAGTAATTGGAGCAAATGTTATGTTTTTCCACTGTGCTTCAATTACATATTAGATATTTTGCAAGCCACCCAAGTCATTGTGGAGTCAGGCTGCCTTAATCAATCTAAACAACAGCAACAATAACAATAACAATCTGGATGCAGATTAGAAGAGAAGGAACTGGAGAAGATAACAAACTACAAAGACCTGCAAGTAGAAATAGAATGACGGTGACAAAAAAAGCAAAGGCACTTTCAACAGTGATGCAAATATTTGGCCTAGAACATCTAATTAATTGAAATACTGGACTGAAATTATAGAAATTGAAGATCAACCCATTTCAAGGGTGCCAGTTTGGGGTATTAGTTTAATTTGTCTCAGCTGAATATTCAGATTTCCCTCCTTCACAGGTCTCAGTTCTCTGCGGTGTGAGGACAATAATATTATCGTATGACTTTGATGAATGATTTGTCAATGTTCTGACTAATGAACCCAACCAAAGCAAGCACAGTCGAGACAATCCCAATGTCTTAATGCAAAACTTTATTGTGTACATCATTTTGGCACCAGTGAGGGCAAAAACCAGAGCTAACTACTTCCTGCACAAACCCACCTAATTAAAACATAGGATTCTCCCACCCCCCTATAAGAGCAGGTCGCGTGGTCCAATTGAGTCTCTTTGTATTGTTATGAGAAAAAGTCTTTGGCTCTGGCAAACCCCTGCGGAAGTGTCCTTGGCTCTCACGGCTCGGCTTCCCAATGTCTGGAGCACCCATCCCATCTCGCCCTTCCCCTCTACCTTTGGTTCGTTGGCAAACTGAGAAGCGATAATGGTTGCAGCAGCAAAACACAGTTTGAACTTGAGAAGGTTATTAAAATGATGTATGTGAAGTACGTACTCTGGAATGTATTGTCAACATCTGTAACATTCCCACCACACTCGCATTCCTAGGAACTTCAGGGGCAGGTTTAGGCTAAGAGATAAGACCTTCCCCAATGCCATGTTGTAATAATAATTAGATAGTTATGTTGTCATCCATTGTATTGTAGCTATACATCAGTGCAGGCAAAGAAATACTGTGGATTTTTTTCCTCCCAAGTTGTTTCTCACTCAATTTGCTAAAAATGAAAATGGCTTTCAGGGTTTTCTCCCTCAAAGGTGAAGAAACTTCTCGGGAGTGAGAACTTCCCATTAATGAGAAGGTGACCCAAGGCAGGAGTGAGATTCAAAAATTGCAGCACGGGGGAGGATGTTTTTGCCCTCCCCAGACTCCGGAGGCTTTTTTCGAGCCTCCGGGAGGGTGAAAATGGCCTCCCCAGACTCCGGAGGCTCTCGGGAAGCTGGAAATGTGTCCATTTCTGGCCTTTCCGAACTTCTGGGAGGCCCCTTTTTCACACACACACACACACCCCGAGCCTCTGTGTGCGCCCTGCACTTACCTGCATCCAAAACGGGCTGAGTGGGGACACATGGGAGGGGTGGGCGGGGCAGGGCCAACCAGGAGTGGGATTTGGGGGGGCTTCTCCAAACTGCACAGAAACTTAGCTAGGGGCTCTCCCGAACCCCCAGCATCCCACCCCTGCCTATCAGAGATCCTGGGATTGCAACAGCTGACTTCCAACTAGCATGTGCCAAGGTCGTTTTTGCTGGGAATTGCAGGGCTTGTAGTCCTAATGGGTTTGGGGGAAACCTTACGCCAGGAAGAGCTGTTGGGGTCATCCATATTTCCCCCTGAAGGACCAGATCGGGGGGCAGATGATGAGTTAATGGTTCCTAGCATTCCTCGCCCGATATTTTTGGCCGTGGTCCATTTAGTCGTGGGAGAATGAGAAGCATCATTTGATTTACCTGGTGGATCTGGCAACCTTCACACACCCACTAATGAGCAGAAAGCTGGGCAGAGCCAGCTAAGTATCTTGAGGGACTATTTAGAGAGGGAAGGGTGAAAACTGGCAACCAAACACACCGAACAAGTTTTAAGCAGGCGGTTAATTTGCGATCTAATCTTGCCTGGACCTGAAGAGCTCTCTTCCACGGTTGAAAGCAGGGCCTCACCCTTGGGAAGCGAAGGCTTTTCACATGGTTGTCTCTCAACGGGGCCCCATCCTGGGACATCTCAAGTTCAAGCCAAAGTTTTTAACGTCACGTGTCGAGGATCCACTGGGCAGCGTGTCCGGAGGCCTTCTCAGAGATCCTCCATTCTGTGGTCTGGTTTTGGATTGCTCTGCTCTGTGGATCCAGTCGTAGTACAGGTCGACCTCAACTTACAACAGTCCTGGCAACTCTAAAGCAGGCATAGCGTCTCGGAATCAGGTTCACATGCCGACAGGTTCGCTCCTAATAAATCCTTTGAAGTTTTTGAAACTTGACTCGAGGCTCATGATTTAATTCAGGGGCAACTGCCGGAATCCTGACACGTTCATTTACTGACCGTTGGAGGCTACAAGGGCACTGAAAAAACGATTTATAGGATCATTTTTCACACTGATAACCCTCCAGCGTCCCCATGGTCACGTGATTAAACTTCAGACATTTGTCAACTGAGTCGTATTGATGACAGTTGTAGTGTACTGGGAGGTCATGTGACCATCTTAGCAACTGAGGCAAGGGAGGTCGTAAAAATGGGCCAAAAGTCACTTAACAAATGTCTCACTTAAGCACAGGATTTCTGGGCTCAATGGTGGTCGTAAGTCGAAGTCTACCTGTAGCTTATTTCCAACGTATTTGGAGAATATTAGGTTGGAGGAAGCTTTCCTGGGCTGTCAGTCTGTAGAGATTCTCCATTATCCAGGTCGTGGGTGTCCCAAAAGGTACTTTTTAAAAGACTTTCTGTTTTTTTTCTTTTGAAGATGTTTTGCTTCTCATCCAAGAAGCGTCTTGAGCTCTGACTGGATGGTGGGAAAGGGAAGGATGTCATGGCAAGGAATATAAACTCTGCAAGGAATATAAATCCTTCCCTTCCCTACCCTCCTGTCAGAGCGGAAGAAGCTTCTTTTTTTAAAAGATTAACAGAGTTGGAAGGGACCTTGTAGGTCATCTAGTCCAACCCCAAGCAGGAGACCCTACACCATTTCTGACAGATGGGAGTCCAGCCTCTTCTTGAAAGCCTCCAGGGATGAAGCTCCCACAACTTCCGAAGGCAACTTCTGTTCCATGGGTTGATTGTTCTTCCTGTCAGAAAATTCCGCCTTATTTCCAGGTTGAATCTCTCCTTGGTCAGTTTCCATCCATTATAATTCCTTGTCTGGCCTTCAGGCACTTTGGAAAATAGCTTGACCCCTTCCTCCTCTCTGTGACAGCCCCTCAAATATTGGAAGGCTGCTCTCCTGTCTCCCCTAGTCCTTCTCTTCCCTAGACTAGCCAGGCCCGGTTCCTGCAACCGTTCATCGCATGTTTGAGTCTCCAGTCCCCTAATCTTGGATGAGAAGCGAAAAGTCTGCAAAAGGAAAAAAACAAAAACCAATAAAGTCCAGTTGCCTCTTGAAAAAAAAAGCATCTTTGGGATTTCTTGGGATTTCTTTTCCCCCCCCCTGAGTGAAACCAGTTAAACAAAGAAGTCTTGGGATTTATGGAGTCTGTCTGAAGCACCACTCAGTTCCATAAAAACGTCTGGCTTCCCTCAACATGTCAAGCACCCTTCCTGACTTTAATAAGATGTTTACAGTCCTCAAGATCACCTTTCAGTTGTATTACTAAGGAATTTTGCAAGGCAGGTCTGGACTAGCTCTAACTGTATAGGAGGATCGGAAAATTGGAGAAGGCATTTCTGGACTTCTTCTGCCCAACCTCTGGATGATCACTTGTTCGTGTTGATGTATCTCTCATATCACGTAGCTCATTTCAGTGTAACAATCACAGTGATGATTTGTTTAGCCTCCTTTGGCTCTTACAATGGCCCTGGGGAAAGTGACTTATGACCGGTCTTTGCACTTATGACTTTTGCAACATCTCCATATCTCCATGGTCAAAATTTGGGCGTTTGGCAAACCGACATGTCTATACAATGGTTACAAGCAACCCTGGGTCACGCAATCTGGCCATTTCTGACCCTCCCGGGGTCTTCTGAAAGCAAAATCAACAGGGGATTGCTTAATGACCGCAGCAAAAAAAAGGTCACAAAATCGTACATGACTCCCTTTAACAATTGCACCTCTTAGCAACGGAAGGGGGGGCGTGCATAAGCGCACCAACGTGCCTACCATCCCTGTCCTATTGTTTCTTTTATATATATTTTTATTTTTCTTATATGTATCCATGTGTTCATAACTATGTTTTTACTTGTACCTATTATCTTGTAAGCAACTGAAAAATAAAAATAAATAAATAAAATAAATAAGTTACAGTTCCAATTGTGATCCTGATGCAAGGACTAGCTATATTTTCACTGTATTTGTTTTAGTACCGATTTAGCCTTCTTGATCATCTCAGATAACAAAGGTAGTGGAACATCAAGGTGTTGAGGACTAAATCTTGTTCCTTCTGGTCTCACCTTGGCTGTTCAAGGATAGAAATCTTTAAATTTCCTAAAGAACCATGGGCAACCATGCTGAGCCCCACCTTAGTTTGAAACTCACCTGGTTGTCCCAAAGGTGCTTTTTTTTTTCCAAGAGGCAACTGGACTTTCTGGTTTTTCTCTGAAGGTGTTTCACTTCTCATCCCAGAAGTTTCTTCAGCTGAACTGAGCTGAACTGAAGAAGCTCCTTGGGCGAGAAGTAAAATGTCTTCAAAGAAAAATAAGAAAGTCCAGTTGTGTCTTTAAAAAGCACCTTTGGAACAACCATGATCTGGATGACTGAGAATCTCCATAGACATGTGGTTATGTCACTATATAGGGAATAGCCCGTAGAGACTACGGACTATGATTCTGATGGACATCAAAGGTGGGATTCAGCAGGTTCTGACCAGTTCTAGAGAACCGGTAGTGGAAATTTTGGGGAGTTTGGAGAACCAGCAAATATCACTCTGATTGGAGATTTTACAGTATCCTTCCCCTGCCACACCCATCAAGCCACGCCCACAGAACTGGTAGTAAAAAAATTTTGAATCCCACCAACTGATGGACACGTATAGGAATTTTGTCTAAGCAAAAGGGTCCAAAGCATTTTTTTAAAGTGTAGAATGGCTAGATAGCATTTCAAAGTGACTCAGAGGGCTCCCTAATTTAATAACCCAGTTGCAACCAGATTTTTAGGATTCTGATATAATAACCAAGTCTCCATAAAATTAGTTTTAGCTTGCTTATAGCATCAGGTTCCTAGTTTGGTCCTACTAGTGAGGCTGACCCCATAGTTGCCCTTTGTAGACCCTCAAGGAATATTTGCATATAGCTGGTCACGCAAGGAGTATAAATCCTTCCTTTCCCCATCATCCAATCAGAGCTGAAGAAGGTTCTTGGATGAGAAATGAAATGTCTTCAAAGGAAAAAAAAACAGAAAGTCCAGCTGCCTCCTGAAAAAGCACCTCTGGGACAACTATGATCTGGATGACTGAGCATCTCTACAGAATAGAAGGGGAACTCATCAAATTAACAGATGACACTAAGCTGGCAGGAATAGCCAACACCCCAGAAGACAAGCTCAGTGTCCAAAAAGATCTTGACAGACTTCAACCGTGGGGCCTATCCAAGAAAATGAAATTTAATATGGAGAAAAGGGCTAGATAGGTGGATAAAAATGCCAGATCCAGTCTCCCCAAAGTTGCTTCTTCAAAAGGCAACTGGACTTCCTTGGTTTTTTCCTTGAAGAGGTTTCCCTTCTTATCCAAGAAGCTTCTTCAGTTCCGGAGGGGAGAAACTTCTTGGATGAGAAGCGAAATGTCTCCAAGGAAAAATCAAGAAAGTCCAAATTGCCTCTTGGGAAAAAAAAAAAGCACCTTTGGGACAACCAGGACCTGGAAGATGGAGAAGCTCCATAGACATTTGCAACACTGAAAAAACAGGCAAAACAATGGCCAGGGACTCCTTGAGTTGTCTATTTGGTGGACTTTCTCTGCTTTGTGAATAAAAAAATGACAAATTGGTCAATGGAGAAGAACGCCTTGAGCCGGTGACAAGTTGTATCATTAGATGTGCTTTTTCAGCGTTTGGAAAGTTGCATATGAGATGAGTGTAGCATGAGGTCACCACTTTCCAATTTCAACATTTCCACTTAGCTTTGAAATCCCTGGCTCGTGAGTTTGATATGATTCTCCCCTTTATCTATGCTTTGGTTCTGACCCAAGAAGCCTTGCTCAAATTAAACAAGCGCAAACTGTGTATAAAAGCAAACCTTCTTTAATGCAGCGCTGGGAATCCTTTGCATTCCCAGCCAAAAGTCATTTAAACCTAGTTGTCCGATATCAAAAACAAGCCCTTTCGAGGTTGCAAAAGGCTACCAAGAAGAGAAAACTAATTCCTGATTAAATATCCACCGGTAGAAGTTTCAAAAACAAACCGGAGTAAGCAGGGCTTCAGTGAGGACTCTGAGTCTAAAGAACTTCCTTGCTTCCTGCAAAGAACACATCTCCGAGGGCTGGCTTTTATCCCTTATGGGAGGGGCCATAACCTTCCAGCCTTACTCCCGAGTTGCCCGTGCTGCTTCAGCTTCTCTTTCCTTCGAGCAGCCCTGAGCGCACGCACACCGAGCACAGGTACCCCGGAGTCCTCTGCATCACTGCTGCCAGACGCCACAAGCTCCAAAGGCAGCACCCCACTCTCCCATAGTCCTGGCCCCATCCCACACACACACACACACACACACACACAGGCCCCTCATCCGAGCCCTCGCTATCAGAGACCTCTGCAGCTCCTGCTGGCGAACCACAACAGCTTTTTAGAACTGGCGGCCTGAGAAAACATGCCTAGGTCACCATTGCAAAGGTTTGGGGTTTTTTTTGGGGGGTATCTCTGCTTCATCCTTATTGGAGACAACATCAGTGGAATAAGGTTTCATCCAGAGCTGCAGATGCTCAGTTATGCCCACTGCTGCTTGTGTATCATATTAAAAATAAAAACGGGGCGCATAGAATCATTCATCATCCTTCAATCATGTTATACTTACAGAATAGAGTTGGAAAGGGGGAGCAAAGGATACGTTGCCTTTATCAATTTTATTGCCTTTGTGTCATTTTCATTGCTAATTTTGATTAGGGTTGAGCTGAGCCCTGGTGAGGCATGTGACGGTGTCATTTATTTAATAATAACAATGACTGCAACTGCTAAAATCCAACTTGCCGGGTGGGCGGGTCAATTTCCGTGTCTGTTGGCTCGATTACACAACTACAACCATTATGAATAGCAACCACATAAGAGAAGGAGGCCACCTGCTCTCAACCCAAAAACAGGATCTTGAGGGAAAACATCTGGAATTCAATGCAGCTGAAAGTCCAAGGGGATGTTAGAGGCAGGGGAAGGTGTCAAATAAGCCAAGGTGGAGCCCTGCCCACACAATTGAAGCCCTGCCCACTGTTTTTTTTTTTTTTTTGGAGTAGCTGCCATCTTAACCTGGTTGACCTCTCCATTGGGGCTGCGGAGAGCAGCCTCACTCAATGGTGTCCATGCCTTCTTTGTGGTTTTCCAACCCTGCCCATCCAAAGCAGGTCTATGGCTGGGACCTGCTAATCTCAGGGGGGAGGAGGAGGAGGAGGAGGAGGAGGAAAATGGTGAGGAGGAGGAGGAGGAGAAGAGGGAGTTTCGTGGACAAGTGACTCTTCGTCCTGCATGGTTCTGCTCAGCAAGTATCAAGGAAGGGAGAGAACATTCCACAGGATTGCCACATCATTGGGTGTCATGGAAAGACTCATAACTACAAGTCCTCTTGCGGAATATTATGTAACAGCTGTCTTACATCCATGGTGTGGTCATTTTCTACTTGAATTCACTCAGATTTGTGGCGTCAGCTTTCATTTTCTTGCAGAGTAAATATGAATATTATTCCTCCACTGGTCTCCCAGACTCCTTGCAGAGAAACGCCGCCCTACACAGCTAAAAGTTCAGGATAGGAGGAGTTCCAGGACCTGACAAAATTGCCCTTGAGTGCAGTTACCCCAAAATACAAGAGCATGGACCTTTTCTTAGGTGGCTTCCAGAAACCTCACCCCTTGCAAACTTAAGAAGGGCTACCTTGTCACCAACCATCTCGCTGGTCTTTATCAAGGCCAAAATCAACAAATTTGACCCAACAGATAAAAACTTTGTAAAAAAAAATTTGACCCAACAAATTGGGCTCAGATTCTAAAGGCAGAATGTTTAACACAAAAAGGCTGAAGGCTCATAAATCCAAGGAAGGTATTTGGGATGGGCTGTTGGAAACCCAGCATTCTAGAATGGTAGAGTTGGCAAGAACAGGCCACAGGAATCAACTGAATCAATTCTGCAAGGAAACCAGGCAGCCTGTTGATGAGAGGTGGTTTGGTTTGCCATCTCTTCAAAACCACCCAAAGGTGGCCGAGCCCATAAATTCCATAGCTGGAGTCATTTCTGAACATCTGCACAAGCCAGATGGGGAACAGCAGCCAGGCCAAGGATCCTGACATGACTTCGTTTGGTTTCCAGGAGAGATGCTAGAGATTCCATCCATGACTAAAGCAGAATTTAAGTGGGCAATTAGGATAGAAGGAAGGAGGAGACCAAAATACCTGCCCTTTTGTGGGCAAAAGGTATCCCTGAACGAGAAGCAATCAACTCCCTATGAATGGGATGCGGCTGATCGGATTTTCTGGTAGAAAAGCAAACATATATTCAACTAGGAAAATATTATTTTGTCCTATGAGCAACAGCCTATTCATGCACAATTATTTCCGCGTGCAGCTCGGTAGCTCTTCGTTGTGCATGTAAGTGCATAGATAGAACGAAACGTTGCAACAACACATGGGCATAAAGCACAACCACCCATTTGTGCAGAGTGGGATACAAATAGACATGCAGAAGGTACCCAGATTCCTATGGCTGCACAAGCATGCATGCATACACACATATGTGAAAAGCTCTCACACACAAATATGAATGGGTGCCAGGCATATTACATGGCAACAATATGCAAGCAAGGCGTAAAATGTGCAGGCACTCTGAATGCTGCAAGCATATCTTTGTTTGGGCATGCACAGAACACATTGTGCAATGCACCACCACATCTTTGCGGGACTCCCCTACCCAAATGCAAACAAGCATTAAGACAACACACAGTCATGTAGAAATTCACAAGGGAGCATTCCAGAAGCGTACATACAAGTATGCGTGCTGTATGTGCAGAAACTACACAACCCTGCACACATCCCAAAGTAGGCAATCATGCACAAACATGTAGGAAATTGGTACACACAGACACACTCAAACACACACACGCACACACACACACTGATATATCTTGGTAAATTTTGCAGATATCAAAGAGCAACATCAAAGCAGCCTGGGGAAAATTGTCCCATTTCTGCACATTGCACAGGTATTTCTTTCCCCCTCAGCTGCCGTGCTTTTAAGCTCCCACAGCAAAACTGTTCTTTTGGGGGAGAAAGGCCCCTTTTGCATGCATGCTGCAGCAGGTAGATATATATCAATCTCTTGGTGCATCTCGTAGATTTCCCGTAGTTCAAATTAAACCTGGACGCTCCATTTCTCCACCGCAAATTTCAACCAAATTGGAGATATCCTTGGGAAGCACGAAGCCTCAGTGCATTGCTCGCTGGCTGCAGAGCCCTTGTTTGCAGCTCTTGTAGGTCTTTGGGTTTTCTCCACCTGGAATCTGCATTTCTGGCTGCCAAATCATTCCTCCACTCTCTTCAGGTTACCTGACTGCCCAGGTGACGCACCGCAGCATCCCGAGCTCCTGCTTTCTCTCCAATTTCTCCAAGATGGACAGGCTGCATTCCAATTCTGATTACTCTTGAGGCTGGGCTGGGCTCCTTCCTAAGCAAACTCCACTCATTAAAGCTGTCTCCAGTTTCTGCAATTAGCTGCGGAATTGTTTGCCTGTATGAACGTGGTGAGCAATTATATAACAGCAGCCTTTTCACTGGCCCTGTAATTATCCTTTCCCAGCCAACGTGGTACAATCCAGAGTCCGGATTGCATGCTGCATCTGGGGTGGTTCTGGAGTCTTTCCATGTGAGGTGAGGGTGGTTCTGGTAAGAAGCAGGAGCTCGCTCTCTACCAGCGATACCTGCCTGGTGCAATTCCCAACATCGTTGGAACACCGCAAAGAGAGACACACCTCTGAAAAAGAAACGGGTTTACAAGAAGGAAGAAGTTGTTCCAGTTGTTGGTTTCTGCAGGGGGAAAAAAAAAAAGCGCTTGGTAAATTGGTTTGTGTAGCCTGGGAAAGTACCCCATCACGAAAGAACGCTCTGTCTCAAGATAAGGGGATCAGGCAGGGAGATGAGGAAGAAGTAGCTGGACACAAGGACAAACATCTAGTAGGGCTTAGGTGAATCTAAGTTAGTTTCAGGGGACCCCAGAGGTGGTATTCAGGAGGTTCTGAACGGT
>NC_142015.1:1787500-1852500 GCF_049901735.1 Notechis scutatus | reverse complement strand
TGTGACTGTGTTTATTTTGTATCCCACCCGGGGTCATCACGGGACCCTTCATCTCACTGAGATTCAGATCTTAAACTTTTTTTCTTACTGCAGTTTTTTTTACCCTCTAAGGAAGCGATGGAAAGTTGGCTGGTGAGATGTCTCCTCCTTGTCTTCCCAACAACCATAACAGCAGAGGTGGAGTCCTAAAAATAAAGAAACATAAAATATAAACTGTCAAAAGGCGCTGGAGACACCCAACTGCACCAGCATGGCCATGTGGGTAGTTGCTGAGGGGGGTGGAATGAAATCGCTTAAGACAGCACATGGAAGAGCACATGTCCTCCTCCCTCTTCTCTATTTAAGGAATCACATGGACATCAGTGATGCAATGACTGGTGAAAGCTGTTTGGAGGCTTCTAATGGTCTTTCCAAGGTGCTTGGAGCTGTGACCACTGAGTATCTTTGTGAAAGGTCTTGCCTTTGGCTGCTCACAGTTTGTGATGACCCAAAGGGGCATGGGACAAAGGCAACACAGCCAGATAATCAGTAAGAGTCCCTTTATTAGCTCCAACTTTGCCCCCAATGTCCTGATTACCTTCTGGATGGAGAAAAACTCTCCCAGGAACAGCCTTTGGCTGCAGCAAATTGAGTCCAAAACATGGTCAACAAAAACTAACTATAAGTCCAATCAAGCCAATCAAGTCCAATCAAGCCAAGGTAACTAGTTTGGCAAGGCAAGAGAAGGAATTCCAGATGTGAAAGCACGGCAAAACTCACACAGTTGGGAAGACGCCAGGAACACAGATAAGCAATGACAACACAGGATAAAGTCATGTTTGCTCCCAGCAGCTGCCGCAGTCAGCACGCATCTCTTTTAAACTCTCTTCCCAGCTGTGGCTAATGAAGGGAATCAGGGCCCTTTCCTCCCCCGTAAGCCATGCCACTCACGTTGCTCCCTTCTCCCTGCGTGCCCTAGGATAAAGAAGGGGTGGGCCTGGGTCTTCCTCTGAACTCCCTCTCCCTTGTTCTACCTCTCTCCTGCTCTGCCCAGCTGGACTTTGCCCTTCCCCAGCCTCCTCCACATCCAACGGAGCCACATTTCTACTCCCTGTCAGCTGTTCATCTTCCTCCTCAGATTCAAACTCTGATGGTGGCACGACACAGTTCTTGGGGAACAGATTTGTGGGTAGTCCTCGACTTACGACTATCTGCTTAGTGACCATTCTGTAAGAGATGACCCAGGCAGAGCCTGAGGGCGGGTTCAAATGCATCATCCGTTGGGGGTCCCAACACCCCCCAAAAAAATCCCCAAGTGCAGTCCTCCTTAAAATCCGTTGACTCTTATCTGGTGCCAATTCTCCCTGGCTGTTAGTAGAACATATTTTTGGGTACAGGTAGCATGGAGTAAAGTTACAGTGGTTTTGCTTGCACCTGATACATTTGAAATTACAAGTTCCTGAGGGTACTTACAACCCAATTCTGAACTAAGGGGAAATTTCATGACAGTGAGAACAATTAATCAGTGGAAAGGCTTGCCTTCAGATATTGAAGTGCTCCAACACTGGAAGTTTTCAAGAAGAAATTGGACAGCCATTTGCCCAGAATGCAGGGGTGGGATTCTACAGGTTGGCGCCTATTCGCTAGAACCGGTTGTTAACCTTCTAAGCAATTCGGAGAACCGGTTGTTAGAAGAAATTACTGGCCTAATCCTGTAAGGAAGGCAGGAAGGAAACATTCTGGTGTTGCTTACAGAAACTGGCTCTCCGTTAACCCTTATTACATTCTTGGCAGGACTAGACTTCCTGTCTCTGGAACTTCTCTGGAGTTTTTTCCTCCTCCTTTGCTGGTACTTTGCTTGTGTGGAGTGGACCACTCAAAGTTACAATGGCACTGAAAAAAGTGACTTATGACCATTTTTCACACTTACGACTGTTGCAGCATCCCCACAGTCATGAGAGGCCAGGCGAGGAGATGCGTGCCTCGATGTGAGTGATATTGAGTTGGCCACACCCAGCCAATAACATGACTACCAAGCCATGTCCACCCAGTCACATGACCACCAAGCCACGCCCACCAATTAAGCCACGCCCACAGAACCGGTTGTTAAAAAATTTGAATCCCACCCCTGCCAGAATGATATAGAGTTTCCTGCTTGAGAAGAGAGTGGAAGTAGAAGACCTCCAAGGTCCCTTCCAACTCTATTATTCTGTTATTCTGATAGCTGACCCACCCACCTGCAGTCACACGACTGTCAGGTCTCCAGTTTTGGCACAACTGAACCATTGGTTCACTTAATGACCGAGACATTAGTTTTACAGCTGCGGCAAAACAAGTTATAAAATCGGGTTGGTTACCTGGGTGACCATTTAATAACCATCATGACTTACCACCACGAGGGGCAGGCTTCATTAAGGTCGGAAGTCAAGAGCTATCTGGAATAACTGCCACTGTCAGGCCTGCCCTAGTCTGATCCCTTGAGAAAGGAAAACCCTCGACTCCAATTTGGTTGAAGTGAAAGCGACTTTTACGAAGAGAAGCTGGTTGCAGTAAGGTCAGAGGGGATCTGAGGTTTCCCGTGCAACAGTACAAAATGACTGCCTTCCACCCCCATTCCCCATCCCGGTGACCAGTTCGAATCCAGCCCATGTGATGTCGTCGCTGCAATGTTTTGGGAAAGCTGAGGTGCTTGGGCTGCTAACTTCTCAGGGTAAATGACCTTGGAGATGCCTGGTACGAACTGCATCCATGTAGCTCTGCTTCTTCTTCAGCTGTTGTACCCCTCCGCAACTCCCACACAACTTCATACAGTTTTATTGCCCGTTTATCTCCCTCCTCTCTAGCCCTTTCCCCTAGTCCTTTTGATCGCAGGACGCTAGTAAGACTCCAAGCCAATAAGTCCGTCGTGTGGATCATCATATGTTCTCTCCTCCTCTTGCTATCGTAGACCTATCATAGAGTTGAAAGGGACCTGGAAGGTTGTCTAGTCCAGTCCCCTACTCAAGGCATTATACTACTGCCAGACTAATGGTTGTCAGTCCGTTTTTGAAAGCCTCCAGCTAGTCCACGAATTGTTCCAGATTGCGTTTTTCGGATGTTTTATGCCTTACCAAAAGACAGAAGAAACACAAACTCACACCGGAGACTTAATCAACACCAGTGGTTCATCCCAGGCCTGGCTCACTCATGTGGCACACCCTAGGCTGTTTCTCCCACCTTTTTTTTTCCTCGTGTTCCTTTGATCTTGGCTTATGCAAGATTCCGTGTCCCATTGTGTGCGCGCCCCAGTTCAGCAACCTCTGCACTCTTACCAATAGGAGTAGTGTAGCTCTATAAGTATCCTGCCACTTTTATTGGATTTCTGCCTTGGGCACAGGGCTGGGAGGCAAGGGGGTGTGGAAATAATTGTTTCCTCCCTGACCATTATTTCTGATCTGCACTAATGCACATGTGAAGGTTGTGCAATCTTTAGTGTTAAACTTAGCCAGCTGCCATATCTAAACAACGTGACAGCCTGAATGAAGAGGGATTAAAACTATGAATCCGTTGATGTGCAAAAGGGACACTGTTAGATTCCACTGGAACTGGCATTCTAATCACAGACTTTTAAAAATACACTTCCCTTTTCCACATAGGAAGTGTTTGCATTATAAATGCAAGTTATGAAATGGTGAAGATCGCTCAACTAACTCCTTTAATTCTTAGAAGATTATGCCCAAATGTCTACCTATAATTCCCATTGTAAATGTAATAACAGAATAACAGAGTTGGAAGGGACCTTGGAGGTCTTCTAGTCCAACCCCCTGCCTAGGCAGGAAACCCTACGCCACTTCAGACAAATGGTTATCCTACATCTTCTTAAAAACTTCCAGTGTTGGAGCATTCACAACATCTGGAGACAAGTTGTTCCACTGATTATTTGTTCTCCCTGTCAGGAAATTTCAGGTTCTAGGTTGCTTCTCTCCTTGATTAGTTTCCACCCGTTGCTTCTTCTCCTGCCTTCCGGTGCTTTGCAGAATAGCAAATAACTTAAACTGTCTACCGTGGACCTCCCTCCCTTCCTAAGAGGTCTTTAAGGGGGCGTGCATAAGCGCACCAGCGTGCCTACCCTCCCTGTCCTACAGTGGTGGGATTCAATTTTTTTTACTACCGGTTCTGGGGGTGTGGCTTGGTGGGCGTGGCAGGGGAAGGTTACTGCAAAATCCGCCTTCCCTTCGCACCTCACTAACCTGCTTTCCAGCTCCGTTCTCCTGTGCAGGGCAACTAAAGGAGACCCAATCGATCAGCTATGGGTGTGGCTTGGTGGGCGTGGCAGGGGAAGGATACTGCAAAATCCCCATTCCCTCCCCACCCCAGTAACCTGCTTTCCAGCTCCGTTCTCCTGTGCAGGGCAACCAAAGGAGACCCAGCCGATCAGCTGGGACTCGATGGGAAGTGGAGAATCGATGAGGGCAGGGCCAGTCAGAGGTGGGATTTGCTAGTTCTCCAAACAACTCAAAATTTTTGCTACCGGTTCTTGGGAACCGGTGAGAACCGGCTGAATATCACCTCTGCTCTCCTATTGTCCCCATTTATTCCTGCTCGTTGATGATGTCTGTCCTTATACCCATTTATACTTAGATGTTTACATGTTATGCTCATCCTTATACTTGTTTTCTCACACGTTGCTCGAGAAACGAAATAAATAAAAATAAAATAAACGATAAACAGCCCATTCGGCCCTGGTGGCTACACACTTTCCCGTCCTTTCACTCTGATGAGTGGCGTTGGTGAAGCGAGAAACTCTCCGGCAAAGAAGGCAGCACCCCACCCAGGGTGGGGCTACCAGCGTCATGGACTGGGAATGCGCAGCTCTCTGGCTAACTGCTCGATGGGGAAGCAAGAAGCAAAAGGGACGGCAAAGAGGCTTGCTGGGCCCCATTCTTGCTCCAGGTGCCTATTAGGTTGTGGGCTTAAGCCTGCCTCCCTGGAGCAGCCCAGCTGTCACGTGGCCCTCGGCACGAGTTGGCTTTGGGAGATGGTCCTTCGGGAGGAGGGCAGGGACCCATTTCGGCTCTGGGAGGTGCTTCTCCGTAGGGATGAGGGCCCGTTTCAGGGCCACCCTGAAAGAAGGCGGGGAGGTCTTCCCTGGAAGGGCCCTGGGTGCTCGCTGAGCTGGGTTGCTTTCTTGCGGACGTTTCATGGGCGGAACTAGATAACATCATCAGTTCTAGGGCTGTGCAACAGTGAAGGACGGTAGAAAACAACCAAGCACTGAGGCCACCAAGGACCCCACAGTTCTCCTGCTCCTCTTGCTCCTCCTCCTGTTCCTCCTGCTCCTCTAGCTGTTTTTGCTCTTCCTCCTCCTCCTCCTCCTGCTCCTACTCCTACTCCTGCTGCTCCTACTTCTCCTGCTGCTCCTGCTGCTTCTGCTCCTCCTGCCCCTGCTCCTGTTCCTGCTCCTTCTACCCCTGCTCCGATTCCTGCTCCTCCTCTTCCTGCTTCTGCTCCTCCTCCTGTTCCTGCTCCTGCGCCTACTCCTGCTGCTCCTGCTGCTTTTGCTCCTCCTCCTCCTCCTGCTTCTCCTCCTCCTCCTCCTGCTGCTCCTCTTCCTCCTGCTTTTGCTCCTCCTCCTCCTCCTCCTCCTCCTGCTCCTGCTCCTCCTCTTCCTCCTCCTGCAGCTCCTCCTCCTCCTCCTGCTCCTGCTCCTGCTCCTCCTCTTCCTCCTCCTGCAGCTCCTCCTCCTCCTCCTGCTCCTCCTCCTGCTTCTCCTCTTCCTCCTCCTGCAGCTCCTTCTCCTCCTGCTCCTCCTCCTGCTTCTCCTCCTCCTCCTCCTGCTCCTCCTCTTCCTCCTCCTGCAGCTCCTCCTCCTGCTTCTCCTCTTCCTCCTCCTGCAGCTCCTCCTCCTCCTCCTCCTCCTCTTCCTCCTCCTCCTGCTTCTCCTCCTCCTCCTCCTCCTCCTCCTCCTCCTCCTCCTCCTCCTCCTCCTGCTTCTCCTCTTCCTCCTCCTGCAGCTCCTCCTCCTCCTGCTCCAGTGAAGTTGAGACAGTGTGTTTTTCAACTTTAGCAACCTTAACGTGTGTGGAGGTCAACGCTCCTAATCTGGGAGTTGAAGTCCACGTGTCTTCAAGCCGACTGGCTGGGGAATTCCGGGAGTTTGTTTATTTATTTCTTTATCCGATGTATTTGGCCACTCATCTCAGTGAGTGTCTCTGGGTGGCGAACAGAATTGAAATAAAATGAAAACAACGCCACACCTTACAAAGGTTCGAATGCAAAGCAGCCAAGAAAACAACCAACCCAAGCCAGGGAAAAAATCTCAATTAACAGGTGAACAGAGCTGGAAGGGACCTTCTAAGGTCATCTAGGCTAGAAGGCCACCAAGGTCCCTTCCAACTCTATTCTGATTGATTGAGATTACACCTGGATCCTAGACCTTCTACAGCAGGGGCCACCCACCTTTTGGGCCTCAGGGACCACCAAGCTCATCATTTTAAATCCCACGGACCAGACACCCTGGGAAAATCCCCCCAAAAAGTCTGCAGGGAAATTCCTCACCCCATTTTCCTACCGATCGACCATTCTTTATTTGGGATCGCAGGATACCGTCTCCAGCTCTGTTCTCGGGGGGGGGGGGGAGAGACTTTTGGCTTTGTGCAAGGAAAGCAGCAGAAGCAGCAGAAGTCTTTCTTTCTCTCCCCCAAACTTTGCCAGAAATTAGTCTTTGTGAGACTTGTCATGCCGGCACAGCCTCTTGGAGCAGGAGGCCTTGCAGGGCCCCAAAGACTCATTTCTGGCGGAGTTTGGGGGAGAGAAAGAAAGACTTTGGCTGCTTTTCTTGCATGCAGCCAAAAGCAGAAGAAGAAAGAAGCGGAAAGAAGCAGCCCGGTGGCCAGGCGACATGCGTGGGGAGAATGGGGCAAGTTCACCCCCTCCTCCCTTTCCCCCCCCTCCCCTCACTACCTTGTGTTGTTTGCAATGCAAGCAACACAAACCTTGTGTTCCCGTGGGCCGTGTGGACGGCGCAGCCTTGTATTCCTGCGCAGCCTGGATTAATTACTTCGGGGGTGACATTTCTCTGCGGACCACCCAAATTTCCTTGCAGACCACCAGTGGTCCCCAACCCACACTGGTTGGCGACCACTGTTCACTGTCCCAGAATTCTCCAACCTTGGCCACTTTAAGCTTGGGAGTTGAAGTCCGCCAGGCTTAAAGTGGCCAAGGTTGGAGACCCCTGTTCTAAAGGGTAGGATGAACTTAGTTTATTGGAACTTCGTATTTCTTGCACCTGGAAGGAGGGGAAATAGAAACTCTTATGCCTTTGGGGACCACGATTCTGTGTTCTTGAAAAGGAAACCGTCACTGCAGGTGAGAGTGGGGGAGAACTAAAAAAATAAAATAAAATAACAACGGAACAAGATGCTTCATTGATAAAGGAAGTGGTCGGTGCCTTGAACCAGGGGTGGGCCAGTTTCCTGTGAGAGCTGTAGGTTGAAAGTGTAGGCGTCTCGTTTTTCTGCCTCTAAACCCAAGACAAGGGAACAAGCAGGACTGATTGAACCGCGGGAGGATATTACATCATTTAGAAACAAAAGGGGGGGTTGGTTTAGTTTGGTTTTCAGCGTGGGTGACGGCTTCCTTTCCCCTGCTGCTCTTTGCGGTTCTCCATCAAGTAACTAGTATCAGGTGCAAATGCTTTCAATGGCCTCATTCATTTGAAAAGGGGAAAGAAACATTTGCAAAATATCTCTATCTCTATCTCTATCTCTATCTCTATCTCTATCTATCTCTATCTCTATCTCTATCTCTATCTCTACCTCTACCTATGTCTATGTCTATGTCTATGTCTATGTCTGTCTGTCTATCTATCTATCTATCTATCTATCTATCTATCTATCTATCTATCTATCATCTATCTATCTATCTATCTATCTATCTATCTTTCTATCTGTCTATCTGTCTATGTCTATGTCTCTCTCTCTCTCTCTCTATCTATCTATCTATCTATCTATCTATCTATCTCTATCTATCTCTCTATATCTATCTATCTATCTATCTATCTATCTATCTATCTATCTATCTTTTATCTATCTATCTATCTATCTTTCTATCTGTATGTCTATGTCTATGTCTATCTATCTATCTATCTATCTATCTATCTATCTATCAATCATCTATCTATCTATCATCTATCTATCTATCTATCTATCTATCTATCTATCTATCTATCTATCTATCTATCAATCATCTATCTATCTATCTATCTATCTATCTATCTATCTATCTATCTCTATCTATCTATCTATCTATCTATCTATCTATCTATCTATCTATCTCTATCTATCTATCTATCTCTCTCTCTCTATCTATCTATCTCTCTCTATCTCTATCTATCTATCTATCTATCTATCTATCTATCTATCTATCTATCTATCTATCTATCTGTCTATCTGTCTCTCTCTGTCTCTCTCTCTCTCTCTCTCTATCTATCTATCTATCTATCTATCTATCTCTATCTATCTATCTATCTATCTATCTATCTATCTTTCTTTCTTTCTTTCTATCTATCTATCTTTCTATCTGTATGTCTATGTCTATGTCTATGTATCTATCTATCTATCTATCTATCAATCATCTATCTATCTATCTATCTATCTATCTATCTATCTATCTATCTATCTATCTATCTATCTATCTATCTATCTATCTATCTATCTATCTCTATCTATCTATCTATCTATCTATCTATCTATCTATCTATCTATCTATCATATCTCTCTCTCTCTCTCTATCTCTCTATCTCTCTATCTATCTATCTATCTATCTATCTATCTATCTATCTATCTATCTATCTATCTATCTTTCTATCTATCTATCTATCTTTCTATCTGTATGTCTATGTCTATGTCTATGTCTATGTCTATGTCTATGTCTATGTCTATGTCTATGTCTATCTATCTATCTATCTATCTATCTATCTATCTATCTATCTATCTATCTATCTATCTATCTATCATCTATCTGTCTGTCTGTCTATCTATCTATCTATCTATCTATCTATCTATCTATCTCTATCTCTATCTCTATCTCTATCTCTATCTCTATCTCTATCTCTATCTCTATCTCTATCTATCTATCTATCAAAGCGAAATACCCCTCACGCATCATCACAAAATCTCCAGAACCGTAAAGCCTACAAACTTGAAATGTGGCACATATGTTCCTCTTGGCTTCTAGGGGCTCACTAAGAAAGGATTTTTCGAAATGACCCTCAGAGCATTTAGAGTATTTCCTATATTATTATTATTATTAACATGCTCTGATGCTAAGGAGTTCTACTCCCTCTCCCCACCTGGAAAGAAATCTCTTTCAAATGCAGAGAGGCGTTTCAGTTTCACAGCACCAAGCAGCTTTAGTACAGAGCAGTTGAGCTAAGCCACGCCCAGGCTCCTTGCTGTCTCATTCTTACTCACACAGCAAATACTGTTTCAGTTTCCAAACAGCCCTCAACTGTCTCTCACATGCTGATAGGACACTAGCCGGGTGAAAACCAATGGATGATGGTAGGCAGAGGTAGAATTTCCCCCCCTTATTTTCTCCCCCAAAACTAAGTCCAACCACATAGTTTCGTAGCGAAGCAGGGGTACCCTGCTAGTATATTATATATTTGGTGCAAGGCCAATACAAGGGGTATTTTGAGCACCTACGACTTACCTCCAGAAGTTGTCAGTGCTCCAACCCTGGAGGTTTTGTTTTGTTTTTTGATTTTTTTTTATTTTGATTTTTATAACAAAAATAACAAATAAAACCACCTTTCAATTATACAGTGTGTCGGTTGGGTACATATATCTTGTGCGTACAATAATATTGGTATACATTTCTTATTGAGTTTACATTCATATTATATTATAGTCAACATTATATATCCTCTTATAATCACGATTACATTGTCATTAAGTTTTTATTTTGATTTCAAACTCTCCTTAAAGGCTAATCCCAAATCTTACTGAATTATATTCATATTAAAGCTTATTCAAAAACAATCAATTTTAATGTATCATTATTAATACAATATCCTTTAATTTCTTACTCTGTTTTCTAGCCATTAACTCTGGAGGTTTTTAAGAAGAGCCACTTGTTCTGAATTGGTTTAAGGTCTTTAGACTTGGTTTGCTTTGGCTTGCAAAACCTCTGATAGTTTTTTGTTGGTAGCTCAAAGTTTCCACACACCTGAATGGAAAGAATGTGCATGTATCATGCTGGACCAGGAATTCTTAGTCATGGCAATGTGTTGGGGAGCATTGAGGTGGTGCCAGGCTTTTAGGAATGCCTATTGGCAGCCAGAACCAAAAATAAAAAATAAATCACAATGAGATTGCTTGATTAATTGAGAAGAGTCCCAAATAGGCCCTGCTAGAACCCAGGAAACCCCAGGGTTTTATGCTAGATATAGAAGTTGGAGGGGGGTGAGGAGACCATGCAGAAATCAACTGATAATATGTTAAAAAATATCTGAGTGTCTCCTGGACTGTGTTGAACCAGCCTAGATGTAGCGTCTTCCAATGTGGTCAACGCAAGAAGAAACTAAGGAGAAAGATTTCTTGGTTTCCATGCAGATATGATGGGAATAGAATTTCCAGCTGGTGTTTTATTGGGAAATCTATGATTAATAGATTAGCAGAGTTGGAAGGACCTTGTAGGTCATCTAGCCCAACCCTCCGCCCAAGCAGGAGACCCTACACCATTTCTGACAGAGGGCAGTCCAGTCTCTTCTCGAAAGCCTCCAGGGATGAAGCTCCCACAACTTCCGAAGGCAATTTCTGTTCCATGGGTGGATCGTTCTCACTGTCAGAAAATTCCACTCAACAACTGCAACATGTCACTCAAGAGATGTTGTCCTGGAAGACCTAGATGGTGTAAAAGGAAGAAGGAATGACCTTGAAGAACAAGACCCACAACCAAGACAGCAGACAGATAAAAGAAATTTGAGCCTGGGGCAGAAATGTAATTTGAGAAAGCATCTCAGAATTGTCCTCCCTTTCAACTGTTATTCTCTTCTCTTCTCTTCTCTTCTCTTCTCTTCTCTTCTCTTCTCTTCTCTTCTCTTCTCTTCTCTTCCTATTCCTATTCCTATTCCTATTCCTATTCCACGTTCTACATTCTATTCTATTCTATTCTATTCTATTCTATTCTATTCTATTCTATTCTATTCTATTCTATTCTATTCTACTCAACTCTATTTCTATTCTATTCTATTCTATTCTATTCTATTCTATTCTATTCTATTCTATTCTATTCTATTCTATTCTATTCTATTCTATTCTATTCTAAAAGATGGTGAAGAGAAGGACCAGGGGAGACACGATAGCAGTCTTCCAATATTTAAGGGGCTGCCCCAGAGAGGAGGAAGGGATCAAGCTATTCTCCAAAGCACCTTTGAAGGCCAGACAAAGAATAATGGATGGAAACTGAACAAGGAGAAATTCAACCTGGAAATAAGGAGGAATTTTCTGGCAGTGAGAACAATCCCACCCATGGAACAGAAGTTGCCTTCAGAAGTTGTGGGAGCTTCATCCCTGGAAGCTTTCAAGAAGAGACTGGATTGCCATCTGTCAGAAATGGTGTAGGGTCTCCTGTTTGGGCAGGGGGTTGGGCTAGATGACCTACAAGATCCCCTCCAACTCTGTTAATCTGTAATTTGAGTGAACCCGGCCTTCCAGGGAAGCTAGAATATGGCTTACTTGCACAACCCATGCTATGCAAAGACAGCAATTGTCTTTTGTTCATTCTGGCTTAAAGGCAAGAGCTGGGGCTGAAGGTTAAGTCAACCATTAGCTGAGAGCTGTTACGTTGTCACAAAGAGTTCGAGTCCCACCCCTCTTTGAATATTGCTGATCCTTATTTGGTGCCAATTTAGTACTGAGCTTTCGTTGAGCATCTTCTTGTGTATTTTGAACAGCAACTGAATGTATGGTCCTAATCCTTTGTGCTTAACATGGAGTAGATTGTGTGAACCCAGCCACACTGGGAGCAATGAACCTGGACTACGTGCTATGTGGAGTGATGCTAATTTTTCCTCAGCCATCCAAATAGGCTCTTTATTTCAACACATCGTAGAAACTCACAATGTGACTCACATTCTTGTCATCTTCCAAGTAGACAACTGCCATTTGTTCTATGTAAGATGAACCTTGGAGTCAGAAGTTGGTAGAATCTCCCCTAACTTTTGGAAACTGAATTTGGGGGTCCCAATTGAAGGGGCTGATGCTCCCCTATAAAATCCTACATCAGTTGAGTCTTCACAACTTACTTTCAAGAAGATTGTCTGATCCCACCAGAATCTTCCAATGTCCACCCCACCAGGACAGGGGCCTTCAAACTTGACAGCTTTAAGACTTGTGGACTTCAACTCCCAGAATTCCTCCTCCAGTCATGTTAGCTCAGGAATTCTGGGAATTGAAGCCCACAAATCTTAAACTTGCCAAGTTTGGAGACTCTTGATCTATTCGATCTATCTATCTATTCTATCTCTCTCTTTCTCTCTATCCTATCTCTCTTTACCCTATCTATATATCTATTCGATCTATCTCTTCTATCTTTCTCTCTCTCTCTCCCTCTATCTATTCAAACTATCTATCTCTATCTATCTATCTATCTATCTATCTATCTATCTATCTATCTATCTATCTATCTATCTATCTATCTATCTATCTATCTATCTAATCCAGGGGTCTTCAAACTTGACAGATTTAAGACTTGTGGACTTCAACTCCCAGAATTCCTCCTTCAGTCATGGTAGCTCAGGAATTCTAGGAGTTGAAGTCCACAAGTCTTAAACTTGCCAAGTTTGGAGACTTCTGACCTAGAAGGTCAACTTTCAGTAGCATCATGGAAGAGTGTGACCCCCAAAATTGTCATCCCCCTCCCATTTTTGTCATGCTCGGGGCACAAAAAACAGTGCCTTTCCATAGGAACGTTGATAGGGAAGATCCATGGCATACAACGGTGAATGCAACGCACCACTATTTTCTTTAAAGGTCTTATCATATTTTTTAAAGACCTATAAACTATCCAGAATCTGTTGAGGAAGTTTCCTCTACGTAAATCTTTGCAACTAGAAAATAATCTTGGATGCTCTCAGTGGCATGTCATCCTGCACTTCTGCACCTCAACTGCTCCCCTGCCAGCCCTTTGGGATGGCTCAGTGCCTGCAGTGCCACCTGCTGGGGCCAAGCCAGGCCGAGCCCTTGTTGTGCCAGCTTCTTCCTAAAGGCCCAGTCTGTTCTTCGAGCGTAGAATATGGAATAGGCTGGAAGGGACCCTGGAGGTCTTCTAGTCCAACTTCTAATCAGGCAGGAGACCCCATCCCATTCCAGACAAGCGGCTGTCCAGCCTCTTCTTGAAAATACCAAGCTGTGGAGCACCTACAACTTCTGGACATGTCCCAAACACAATACCTTAAATTTAGGAAAATCCTGACACATGTTAGCCCTGTGAGGTCATCCAAGTTAGGAAATGCTCTTCCAGCCATGGTCTTCTTTGAAGCAAGGAAGAATAACAGAGCCTTAAAACTTGTCCCAATTTCTTTCTTTCGCATCTTATACTGAAGAAAATCAAGGCAGGGACTTTTTGAGTTTCTTTCACACATGTCCCTCTTTCTTCGGGACTGAGATTTTTATTTTTATTTTTATTTTCAATTCCCTCCTTAACATCTTTTGAGGCAGGAGGTGTACACATTTAATGAATGTAAAAAAAATTCAACCTTTCCTCCCTTAATGGTTCTCTCATTCCTTTCTCCAAATCAGCTTGATATTCATTTTATTTATTTCAAATATTTTTTTACTGGTGCCTACAGAAAAATAAATCAGTCAAGTAGGCTCAGTACAGTACAAAATCCAGCATAAATATCAGCCTGGACAATGTGGCCAAAGGGAGGAGAACCGAGAAGATTTTAAATTTCCTTCCTTCCTTCCTTCCTTCCTTCCTTCCTTCCTTCCTTCCTTCCTTCCTTCCTTCCTTCCTTCCTTCCTTCCTTCCTTCCTTCCTTCCCTCCCTCCCTCCCTCCCTCCCTGATTTCTTTCTTAATGGTTGATAATGTGAGAAAACTGATTTTCTTTCTCACACACACATATCCATCACACAAGCTTGGACCTTCAAGAACTTGCATGAAATAAGAGCCACAAAAATAAAAGAGCTCAGGTGTGCATGGACAAAAAAACATGCTCCCACATTCTGAGCGCAAAATCCTTATATTTCTGGTGCAAATTATCCTGCAAATTAGCCCATGTTTTAATACACACATGAAGTTGACCCCCACCCCCTTTAATGCAGCAAGGGCAAAAAAAAAACACCACCACCAAAGCTCTGTTCACCTGTTTCACCTGGGTACTGAATTAACCTGGCTTTACGAAGTCCAGGGAAGCAGAACTTCTCAGGCAGGATTCGCACCACTCCCCACAAATCTAACCGAGGTTAATAGTAGCCCACCTTCTTGCTTTCTCCACTTAATGCTCATCACTTGGTCTGTCCTGAATGGGATGGGGAGGGGTCTTCTAGGGGCAAGAAATCAAAACCATGGGATGAAGATGAAGAAACAGAATTCAATGCCAACTTGAAATCATAAATCTTTTGTTATAAGGGAATTTAGCCCTCGGATGGTTCATAAACTGGGTCTGTTTCAGAATAATCTGGTTCCCCCTCCCCCATTTTTAAAGAGAGCTCAGATAAGGACTGTATAAGAAGTGTGTGTGTGTGTGGGGGGGGGTAGTTTCCAGAACTGAAAATGATGGGAGAATGATTTGGGAAAATCACGGTGAAAGAGCATCTCGCTCGTCCGCTGGGAATTGGATCCAGCCAATTCCTAACCCAAATGCCCAACCGTGTATTTAAAGAAGAGATTGGACAATGGTTTGTCTGAAGTGGTATAGGGTTTCCTGCCTAAGCAGGGGGTTGGACTAGAAGACCTCCAAGGTCCCTTCCAACTCTGTTATTCTGAAAGCAACCCCTCCTGTGCTCCCTTCAATCGAGGGAAAACTGGTTGTTGGAAAACGCTGGATACGCCATAGGCCAATTCCCTGGACAGAGACTCTCACTACAACATTAGTTTCACGTCAGTTTTGTTTTATTGACAAACCCAATTCAGACGTGCTTGTAGTTCTTCTGGGGAAGATGCCCCCTCCCAGGGAACACGAGAAACCCCCCCCCTCCTTGTTCTCTTTCCAGGTGCATCTACATCTCCAAGTCCGGATGGCTGGATTTACATGTTAGCAGCACCGGCTGTTGGGAGAAAACAATCCGGTTTGGTTCCAAGCCTGGAGGAAAAAAGATGCTGGAAATAAAACAAGAGGCTGGTTTGGAAATTTCTTTTTGTCGATGAGCAGAACTAATCACGGCATGAGGTTCTGGGACAGCTGACCAAATGGGGTTGGGATAGATAGATAGATAGATAGATAGATAGATAGATAGATAGATAGACAGACAGACAGACAGACAGACAGACAGACAGACAGACAGGTAGGTAGGTAGGTAGGTAGGTAGGTAGGTAGGTAGATAGGTAGGTAGGTAGGTAGGTAGGTAGATAGGTAGGTAGATAGATAGATAGATAGATAGATAGATAGATAGATAGATAGATAGATAGATAGATAGATAGATAGATAGATAGATAGATAGATAGATAGATAGATAGAATTCCTTATTGGCCAAGTGTGATTGGACACACAAGGAATTTGTCTTGGTGCAAATGCTCTCAGTGTACAAAAAAAAAAAAGAGACATTTGTCAAGAGTCAAGTTGTGGACTTTTATACATTCTTTGGGGTTTTGTGTTTGAAATGCTCCCAGGGGATTATGCAGAGCTTTGTGTCGTTTGCTATTTTAATAGCAGTGGGATAACCCTATTATATCCTAAAGCTCATGTCCTCTTCTTAGAATTTGGGAGGGCAGGGGATGTACATTCTATTATTGTTGTTGTTGTTGTTGTTGTTGCAATTTTCTTTGTTATATATACAATTTCCCTACCTACAATGGCAGTGTACTGTCCGGGTACAACCTCTTTTAAATACAAGTAATACATCTTATACATAACTATTATTCTCAAAATCTATTCACCATGATCTTCCCTTCTCCTTATTAAACATTTCCCATTATTTAATGAAACACTCTATTCAGCTTTATCTATGATTGGTTAATAATATCAAACATTATAAACATCATAGGAGCATCCCATTTATCACCATTATCCTCTCATGGTTGATGGGATGTACATTCTTAATCCCATCAGCTGGACCCGTTTTGTTTGTGAATAGGCTGGAGTGGATTTCTTTTTTCCTTTCCCTTTTCCCTTCCTTTCCTTTCCCTTCCCTTCCCTTCCCCTTTCCTTTCCTCTCTTCTCTCCTTTTCTTTTCTAACTTGGCAACTCCAAGTTACTCCCAGAATCCCCCAGCCTGGATTTCTTAATGGGCACTAAGATATCCCTCTCTGAAGACTTCGGGCATCTGCTGGGGGTTGCCGGGAGGGAGGGGGGCTGCTTTCTGCCTTGGTTAAGGGTTTTCTCTCTCTCTCCATTTCTCCTTTGGGGAAATATAACCTTCTGCCTCTTTTTAATATTCGCCCCAATATTTCTTCCTCTGGAACGGGGTGGGGGTGGGCTTCCTATATTCTGCTGGATCTCCGCCTCCGTGGAGTTGTTTTTGGGGGAGGGGAGAGAGAGAGACATCCACACTCTCAGGTTGTTTCCACCAGCCACCCCATCACCCCAAGCCCTGGCTCTCCTGCTTGGGTGGGGGTGGGGTGGGCTAAATGACCCCCAAGGCCCCCTTCATCTGTATTCTTGTCTTGTTGGGAGGAAAAGGATGCCCAGGCACGTGCACGTGTGTGACTTGTGTGTGTCCGCCCAGGCGGGGAATCCAGCCCTCCTCTCCCCCCTCCCAGCAGCACAGGAGGAGGGAGGGTGGGGCGTGGGCCAGTTAGGGAGTTTCTGGTGACACGCACTTCCATATATGGCCAGCCCGGGCGGGGCTTGCTAGCAGATTTAAGCTCCCTCTCGGCCGGCAGCGAGGCAGAAGTTGACGAAGAGCGATCCTTGGACTCGCGTGTTGGAGGGGAATCGTGGGAATCGGGCATTCCGAGCCCCTGCAAGCCAACAAGGGTTTTTTGTTTTTTTTTGGCCCAGCAGCCGCCGGCCGGCATGGTGATCGAGGTGGTGGTGCCGCTGGACAGCTCCGGCTTGGCCCGGTTGCTGCGGGACCCTCAGGAAAGTTGCCGGACGTTGGTGCTGGACTGCCGGCCATTCCTGGCATACTGTCAGGCGCACCTGCTGGACGCCCGGCCGGTGCATTGGAACGGGCTGCTTCGGCGGCGGTCGCGGGGCCGGAGCGGCGTCAGCTTGGAGTGGCTGGTGCCGGACCGGGCGCTCCTGGCTCGGCTCCGCAAGGGCGAAGTGGCGCACCTGGTGGTGCTGGACGAAGCCGGCGGGTCCGTCTCGGCTCTGAGGCCCGACAGCCTGGCCCGGCTGCTACTCAACGCGCTGCTGCGGGAGGAGCGGGCCGCCGCCTCGCACATTTACCTGCTGCAAGGTGAGAAGCCGGCCTGGGGTTCCTACACACACAGAGAGAGAGAGGGAGGGAGGGAGGGGGAGGGAGGGAGCGGGGGGGAGAGAGAGACAGACGGACACACACAACGCCTGGGGCTGCGGGGCAGAGGCAGCTCGCTCTCTCTCTCTCTCTCTCTCACACACACACACACACACACCTAGGGCTGGGGGAAGAGGCAGGGCGAAAAGACCAGAGGGATGGGGGTGTTTGCACACCTGCCTGGCAAGTTAGGAAGGCGGCCTGGATTTCCTACACACACACACACACACACACACACACACACACACACACACACACACTGGGGGAAGAAGTAAGGAGCTATGTGGGATTCGCATATGGACTGATAAGTTAAGAAGCCAGCCCCCTCCCTCCACCCCCTCTCTCACACACACACACACACACACACACACACACACACACCACCTAGGGCTGGGGGAAGAGGCAGGGCGAAGCTGCCAGAAGGGTGTTTCCACGCCTGGCTGGCAAGTTAAGAAGCTGGCCTGGATTTCCTACACACACACAAGTACACAAGCACACATACAGACACACACACACACACACTGCCTATGGCAACCTCTTCATTTGGGGGTGATGTGCGACTGTTCGTTAACTGCCAAATCATCAATGTATTTTTGGATTGTGTGGTCAAAAAGGTATTATAATGCCCAATCTCAGCCAAAGTGGAAGAGCCTCAGGGCCAGATTTTCATTCTGACTTTCGGGGAGATTCCAGCTGGATCTTCTGGTAGGAATTAAACTGGATGGGTGCCCAATTTAATTGCCCAAATCTATAGTTGGGCACATCTGCCATTCTTTCTTTCCATGATCGAGCATGGGTGTCAATGACACCCATTGTATCTCCTGGTGGTGGACCTGCCTGCAAGATTTTGGATCTTGCTTCATTGCTTGGTCCTCCCTCTATGATGATGTCCACACATCAGATCTTTAGGCCCAGTGCACAAATAAAAAAAACAAAAAAACAACAGCCCATGTTGGCAATCTTGGGCTATCGAAACATGGTTTAGCATCTCCTCCATTTTTTGCAATGTGCAAATATTAGCTGTGGCCACTCCTTGTCAACCACCGACGCACATAAAATTATACTTGGAACTAAAAATGTTCCTTGCCTGCTTTGAGTCCTTTCCACTGGCAAATTTGGGTCATTAGAGACAGGCTGGGCTAGTGGTTAAGGCCCTGGGCTAGAACAGCAAGAGAACTCTGAGTTCAAGTCCTACCTTAGCCACGAGAGACAGCTGGCTTTCCCTCTCTCTCTCTCCGCCCAATCCACAACACAGGTGTTGTGCAGGTGGAAGGTGTGCTAGATATGTTCCCTGGCTTGAGTTATTGGTAAAAATAAAGGCGGAAGACAAATAATAAATTAAAATTAAAACCAGTACAGTGGTCTAGAGAATAGAATAGAGTAGAATAGGAATGAATAGAATGGAATGGAATGGAATAGAATAGAGAATAGAATAGAGAATAGAATAGAGAATAGAATAGAATGGAATGGAATGGAATGGAATAAGGAATAGAATAGAATGGAATAAGGAATAGAATAGAATGGAATAAGGAATATAATAGAATACAGAATAGAGAATAGAATAGAAAATAGGATAGGATAGGATAGAGAATAGGATGGAATAGGAGTAGGAATAGGAATAGAATAAGAAAGAATGGAGTGGAATGGAATAGAATAGAATAGAATAGAATAGAATTTTTTATTGGCCAAGTGTGATTGGACCCACCAGGGATTTGTCTTTGGTGCAAATGCTGTCAGTGTACATAAAAGAAAAGATAAATTCACCAAGAGTCAAGAATCATAGAGGTGGAGTTCTCACCTCACAATCAGGAGTCTGTGAGTTTGATCCTAGGTATAGGATAATATTTGGAATAGACTCTCCTGCTATGGCAGGAGGTTGGACTAGATGACCTCCAACGGTCCCTTCCAATTCTGTTATTCTATGTCTATGTCCAGATAAAGGCTTCTTCTAATTCCCAGATTTCCCCAGCCAGCTGGAGAATTCCCCAGCTGGCTTGGGAATTCTGGAGTTGACATCCACCTCTCAGAAAACGGCCGGGGTTGAGAAAGACGGCTTTTAGGCATGAACCCAGGGTGCCCCGATTACAGGTTTCCCGTCCAGACAGAAATCGCCCGGAAGGAGAGCTATTATCTGCTGTCTCCCAACTCAACAGCCCACTTCCTTCCAATCTCTCTCATCTAGGAGGCTTTAAACACTTCCAAGCCAACTTCCCAGAATTGTGTGCAGTGGCACCACCTACCTTGGCGCCTTCCTCAGCCTTGAGAAGCCCTGAAGACAATGGCGCAGAAGTGGTGACTCCCTTGTATGACCAGGTAAGCTTCCTGGACCCAGGGAAGGTGTAGCACAAACGGATAAGGAGAAACTATGGACACACCTGTCATTCCCCAAGCCATATGTATATGTATATGTATATGTATATGTATATGTATATATATATGTATGGTATTCAGCTTTGTTTGGGTATTTTCCACGTCATTATAGTTGTGCTTTTAACTTTAAAAGCACAATGATAATGACGTGGGAAAATACCCAAACAAAGCTGAATACCATACATGTAAGTAGCCGCGAAAACTTAAGAAAACATATATATTTAATTAATCTTCTGGTCTGCTTTAATTAAACTGTCTAGACTTTGTTGAGTGAGTAAGCCTTGGTAAAAATGATTGCGCGCATGGTGGAATACCAATTGACCTGGGCGAATGGTTTGTATTTCCCTTTTATTCATCCAGCTTTTCCTCAAGGCTCGGAGCCGGTCACAAGCAGAGCTTGGATTTGAGTTGTCACATCTCACAATCATTTTTAAAAAATCAGTTAATTATGTTTTAATGGCCTGTTGACACCGTCTCTGTGCAGGAATGTGTTGGAGAAGAGCTGTCTCTTTTATGGTCGCTTAATTGCAGGTTACACCAGAGCCAAAATAGTTATAAAGTCCCTTTAATTCTCAACTGTCATCCCTTCCCTAATCCCATCTCCTGTTAATGAATTATGCAATTTCACCCAGAAGTCTGAAATAGTCACACTTCTTTCTCCTCTGAACATGTTGAGGTTTCTTCTCATTCTGCTGAGTGAGGAATTACGGAAAATCGACTATGACTTGCCACAATTGATCTACTCAAAGAGTTTTTCAGGGTTTGTGGGATTCTTACATATAAAAGTGGGCTTAATTTGTCATGATCCTCTGTCTTTCTATTTGGAAGTAGGACCCAAATATCTAGAGAACAACCTCACTTGAAGTTTTACTTCAACATTAGCCAGAGGAGGGAATAAAAGGAGAAATGAGAACTTCTTAGAATTAAGGAGAAATTTCCTAACAGTGAGAGCAATCCGCTAGTGGAAGGGCTTGTCTTTAGAAGATGCGGGTGCTCCAACACTGGAGGTTTTCAAGAAAAGACTGGGCAGCCATTTGTCCAGAATAGTATAAGGTCTCCTGCCCCAGCAAGGGGTTGGACTAGAAGACCTCCAAGGTCCCTTCCAACCCTTATTATGCTGTTAACTGGACACATGTCTTACTGGACATCCATAAAGCTATGCTGAAGGGCTTTTCTGTCTTCAGCTAATTAGTGGACCCCGAAGCTGAACGTTGTGTCAACTCATAAAATATTTCTATGGTCAGAGTTGCCAACAGAAAGGGAGTGGGGGGGAAAGGGGCTTGAAAGAGTAGTGTGGCAGCTTGCAAACTGAAAGTGCATTCCATAAATGTTTTCAGAAATAGTAACTAGGTGACTGAAGTTTCTGCTGTGCAAAATTCTAACTGGAGAGCATGATTGATGACTCTGGGCTATGGATGTGTCCCATTGGAGAATATGGATGATGTTACACCCAGTGGGTGGGGGGAAAACCAGGGTCAAGGATGACAATGAATGAGTCGAATACACCCAGGTAGTGGTGGCATGTTTACTCCTAACAAATCTTGTTTAATTTTTGGAAGTTTGGCTCGAGACTCATGATTTAAATGGGGGTAACTGACACATTGTCTTCTTGGTTTTTCTCTCTTTCAGGATGGGCCAGTGGAGATCCTCCCCTTCCTTTACTTGGGTAGCTGTTACCACTCTTCCAACAAAGAGGTGCTGGAGTCACTGGGAATCACCGCGGTCCTTAACGTCTCTTCCAGTTGCCCCAACTACTTTGAAGGACACTTCCTGTACAAGAGCATCCCAGTAGAAGACAATCACATGGCTGATATCAGCGTATGGTTCCAGGAAGCCATAGATTTCATCGGTGAGTGCCGTAATTTGGAGAAAACCCATCGTTTTTATGGAAACTAATTCAGCCCCTTGGCCTTCTGAAGAATGGGAGGAGGGTCCCCTTTGGTGGACACAATGAAGTCATTGGAAGGAACAAGGTTGAATTAGTTGGCCTGGTTTGATCTGTTGGGTGGAAGGGATAAGGAGGATGCTGGTAGTTATGCTGTGGAAATGAATCCAGGAGAGAAGCAACTAAGAACTAGGGAGACATTTCCTGACGGGGAGAACAATTAACCAGTGGAACAACCCGCCTCCAGAAGTTGTGGCTGCTCCCACACTGGAGGTTTTTAAGAGGAGATTGGATAACTGTTTGCCTGAAGTGGTGTAGGGTTTTCTGCCTAAGCAGGGGGTTGGACTAGAAGACCTCCAAGGTCCCTTCCAATTCTATTCTATTCTATTCTATTCTATTCTATTCTATTCTACTCTACTCTACTCTACTCTACTCTACTCTACTCTACTCTACTCTACTCTATTCCTTTTTCCCTTTCCCTTATTCCTTATTCCTTTTCTATTCTATTCTGTTATTGTTCTGTATTGTATTGTATTGTATTGTATTCTATTCTATTCTACTCTATTCTACTCTACTCTACTCTACTCCTTTTTCCCTTTCCTTATTCCTTATTCCTTATTCTATTCTATTCTATTCTATTCTATTCTATTCTATTCTATTCTATTCTATTCTATTCTATTCTATTCTATTACTCTATTCTATTCTACTCTACTCTACTCTACTCTACTCTACTCCTTTTTCCCTTTCCCTTATTCCTTATTCCTTGTTCCTTATTCTATTCTATTCTATTCTGTTCTGTTCTATTCCTTTTTTTCCTTTTTTCCTTTTTTCCTTATTCTATTCCCCATTCCCTATTCTATCCTATATCCTATCCTATCCTTCAGTATAAAAAGCTTCCCAGAGGCAAACCATCACTATCTGTGTCATTAAACCACTCTAAATCATAAATAACTGATGGAAACTGCTGGAATTTGGCCATTTTTCCCCCCACCCAATGTTGATGATGTCATCTTGAAAGTGGGTGGCCAAGGTGGGAGACCTCTGTTCTAGATCGTTAGCAGGAAGCTTGCTTTGGCCATCCTTCCAAGCATTACACCTGCCAGGTGGGACTGTGAGACCTCATCACACACACACACCCCAATTTTGTGCCACCCCAAAACAGCTCAAGGGTCTTTTTTTTTAGGCGCGACGGTTTCCCTACGGCGAGGGAGGACGTCTTCTCCTCCACCTCTGACCTTCTCCTCTCCTCTCTCTTGCAGATTCCGTGAAGGCCAGCGGTGGGCACGTGCTGGTACACTGCCAAGCAGGCATCTCTCGTTCTGCCACCATCTGCCTCGCCTACCTCATCCAGAGCCGCCGGGTGCGGCTGGAGGAAGCCTTCGATTTCGTCAAGCAGCGCCGCGGCGTCATCTCCCCCAACTTCGGCTTCATGGGACAGCTCCTGCAGTTCGAGACCGAGGTGCTCTGCCATTAGCCGGCAGCTCCTCGCCGCTCTGCAGAGGGGGAAGCCAAGAGGGGGCTTCTTACGGACCACAAATTTGGGGAGGGGCCCCCTGTTTACATCCCAGATAGGGGAGGAGGGAGGGGGGAGCCACGCGCTGGGCACTGGCCTCCTCCTTTTCCTTCTCCTGCCCTCCTTGGTAGCAATGACTTCCCAAAGCGGGAGGGGCGTCGAATTGCCCTCCCTGCCCCACCCAACCCAGGCGGACTTCTCCTCCCCCACCCCCCCGTGTGAAATTGCCATGATGACTTTTATTGCATGACTATGAAAGAAAAGAAAGAAAGAAAAAGCGAATAAGCTGGAGACAAAGAGAAATAAATGTGAGACGAGGCGGTTCGACAACTCTTGGCAGGAACCGCTCGGGGCCCCCCCCTCTGTTTCCTCCCCCCATCGAAGAGAGCCAAATGTTATTTATTATTGTCCGTTGTTGTCCCACTTTGGACGGCTTAGTTTGGACCACATTGCATAAATCAACTCAGCCCAAGTAACGGGGGATCCTCGACATATGGCCTCCCGTTGAGGCCTGCCATTGAGGGCACTAAACGTTGAGCACATTTTTTCCCCCTGTTGTATGACTTTTCTCACCGCGTTTTGTTAAGGGGATCTCAGCCGTTGTTCAGCTAGCAACGACTAGCTCGTCGTTAAGTGGATCCAGATTTCCCCGTTGCTGTGGTTAGAAGCTCCCCAAAGAAGATTTCCGCGCTCCCCTTCCCCCCCGCCCCCACTCCAAAGGGACACGGCCACCGTCATAAATGTGAGTCAATTGTGGGGCATTCGAAAGTCAATCGCGCGGCCATGGGGATGCCTCAACGGTTGTAAGGGCGGAAAACAGCCGTACGTAACTTTTTCCCGTGCTTGTAACCTCAAACCGTCACTAAATGAACTGTTGTAAGTCAAGGACTACTAGACTCTCCCTTTGTGTCCTCCAAAATTGGACACAGTGCCGTTTTCTTCCAGCCCAGATGACTAATCCTTGGGTGTCTTCAAGTTATAGACTGAAATCACCGCATATTTTCTTTTTTTAATTAAAAAGTCATAATATGTATTAAAATAACAGTTTAAAGAAAGAGGTTCAGATTGCTAATAATGTGCTGCATTTGATAGCAGGAGCAGGTTCAGGTTGATGGACAGCTGAGCTTGTTCCTTGCCCAAATGCCAGTGACCTGGTCATGCTGTTGGTCACTCAGCTGCCATGAGTGGGCCATTACGTTGAACATGTTCATGTAATATGAACATGCAAAGGTCCCTTTTCAAAGCGACATGGATGTGTTCTTTTCTTCAATGACTTCAATGCCTGAAAGTTCATTTGTGGTAAAGCTGAAAAAAGTTGACATGGGCCTTGAAGGTCCAGCTTAGAAGCCCCCTGCACACCAATATCCCATTAGTGCAGGGGTCTCCAAACATGGCCCCTTTAAGTCTTGTGGACTTCAACGCCCAGAATTCCCCAACCAGCCATGGGGAAGTGGCCACGTTTGGAGTTGAAGTCCACGAGTGGCCACGGTTGGAGACCCCAGCATTATTAGTGCCTTGCGTGAAATACACCTGTGTTTCCCAGCCAGGTAGCCTAGTCTTGGCACCTTTGGGTCAGATGAACCAACAATCAGCAAGCCCCACTGCGATGGATATGTGTTGTGTGGACAGGATAGTCCATCTGGGATGAAGATTGGCTTCACCACCTGCAAAGGGAAGTGGGACAACTCCGAGTCCTCCTTCCCTTTGAGCACAATCATCCGTGGGTGAGAGGAGGGGCTGGAGCAGTGGTGGATAGGGCCCCCCAACTGCTCCCTTCCTCTTCCTCTCTCCCCCCAAAGCAATACTCAATTGTTCCTCTGTACATTTGCTGTTTGAAGAACCTCCGTCTTGAAGGACATTGATTTCAAAATGTCTTCTGCACTTTATATTTATTATCACCTGTTGCAATAAACAACCACTTTTTGTATGGCAGGATGTTGCGTCTCAAAATGTTTCCTTGGTTGGGAAGAGGGTCTTTTCTTTTTTGCCTATAAAATGAAATGGTTCATTTGCCCTCGGCATGCTTAAGAAGAATACACGGCGACATGGTCAAGAAAGTCAAGATGGCGGCAATGAGGTTGTATTCACAGCTCCACCTGTTCAGGAGTTTCCAACTTAACAACCTAAGCCAAGGGTCAGCAACCTTAAACATTCGAAAGAGCCATTTGAACCCATTTCCCACAGAAAAGAAAACACCAGGAGCCACAAAACCCTTTGTAATGACCGGGGTGTGGCACAAAAGCAACACAGTCAGATAATCAACAAGAGTCCCCCTCATTAGCTCCAACTTTGCCCCCAATGTCCAGGTTACCTTCTGTCTGGAGAAAAAACTCTCCCAGGAACAGCCTTTGACTGCAGAAAATTAAGTCCAAAACATGGTCAACAAAAACTGTAACTTTAAGTCCAATCAAGGCAAACTGAAGTAATTAATTTGGCAGGGCAGGAGCAAGAATTCCGGATGTGAAGGCACGGCAATAACTCAGCACGGTTGGGAGGATGCCAAGAATGCAGATAACCAAAGTCAACATAAGATAAACTCACATTTGCTCCCAGCAGCCGCCGCACTCAGCATGCGTCTCTTAAACTTTCTTCCCAGCTGTGGCTAATGAAGGGAATCAGGGCCCTTTCCTCCCCCGTAAGCCATGCAACCCACGTTGCTCCCTTCTCCATTCCTCCCTGCATGCCCTAGGATGAAGAGAGGTGGGCCTGGGTCTCCCTCTCCCTTGTTCTACCTCTTTCCTGCTCTGCCCTGCTTTGCCCTTCCCCAGTTTCCTTCACAGCCAATGGAGCCACACTCCTGCTCCCTGTCAGCTGTTCATCTTCCTCCTCAGATTCAGACTCAGACAGAGCCATGGCAACCTTCCCCGTGCCTGAGCGGCCGCAAAACTAGCATATGTAGGTGAATTAAATGTTCTGGTTTTTTTTTCCTGAAACTTTTCTTTTCCTGGATTCACCCATGGTTGGCCTACCGGAGATCGAAAAGCTCAATAAATTGAGTGCCGATGGGTGTCGCACATTGGTGGTTGTGACACATATTTTGAGTGAGAGGGAGCTGCAGCAGAGGGGTGAAAGAGCCACATGCAGCTCTAGAGCCACAGGTTGCTGATGCCTGCCCTAAGCCATGGGTTGCTTAACCTCAAGTTGACTGAATAAGCCACGTTATTTCAGTTCACACAACCCATTGGGTTAAATTGTGTTGGGGGTCACCGTTGTGAAATCCTTAGGGATGAGCCCAAAGAGAACTCTCGGCATCTTTCACAGCCCACAAAGCAGCATCTGCAGCAAACACTCAAACATCTGGGGCTCAACAGCCTGTGGGCCTGCTTCTCTTGCCCACCTTTCAGTGTTGCAGCAGGTTCAAATCTGAGTCACTGTCAGGTTTCCAAGTGATGAAATCCATTTAAAAAGAAAAGAGCAAAGTCCATCTTCCAAAACCATTTCTTTTATTTAGGAAAGCATCAAATTGGCAAAGTCTGTTGTATCGCCTACAAACTTCAGTACTTTAACAGAGGGATCTTTTGAGATGCAGTCAACGGTATAAAAATGTACCACAACTAAGTTTAGGAGCTGTGTCAGAGAAGGAGCCCACAAGGAGCCTTATTTATTTATTTTATTTTTATTTATTTATTTGATTTGTCAATCGCTTACAAGATAATAGGTATAAGTATAAACATAGTTATGAATACATGAGATGGGAACATATAAGAAAAATAAAATGAAACAATAGGACAGGGATGGTAGGCACATTTGTGCACTTATGCACGCCCCCTACAGACCTCTTAGGAAAGGGGTGAGGTCAATAGTAGACAGTCTAACATTAAAATTTTTGGGGTTTGGGGAACAAACAACAGAGTCAGGTAGAGTATTCCAGACATTGACTACTCTGTTGATGAAGTCGTATTTCCTGCAATCAAGTTTGGTTGAGATTGAATGTATTGTGTGCTCTTGTATTGTTATGGTTGAAGCTGAAGTATTCATTGACTGGTAGGACATTGCAATGTATGATGTTATATACTATACTTAGATCGGACCGAAGATGGCGTAATTTAAGGTTTTCTAGTTCTAGAATTTCAAGTCTGGTGTCATAAGGTATTCTACAACGAGTAGAGGAGTGGAGAACTCTTCTTGTGAAATATTTCTGGACTTTCTCAACTGTGTTAATATCAGATATGTAATGCGGATTCCAGACTGATGAGCTGTATTCGAGTATTGGTCTAGCAAATGTTTTGTATGCTCTAGTTAGTAGTGTGGTATTATCAGAGAAAAAGCTACACAGGATTAGGTTAACAACTCTTAATGCCTTTTTGGCTATGTAGTTACAGTGGGCTCCAGCACTTAGGTCACTAGAGATGAGTACTCCAAGGTCCTTGACCGAGTTAGTGAGAGACTCACGGAAACATCTGGAGCGGCACGATGCGCTCGGGTGCTGTGGCGAGTGAGTGGGCTGTGATGAAGCAGCAAAACTGATTCAGTCGGGGCCCAGTGGAATATTTCTGGCTGGCTGGGTGGGTGGGAAGTGACAAGCAGGGTTTTGCTTTTGTTCTCAAGACCCAGCGGGGAGGGAGGCGAAACGATTGTCAGCGCAAGTCACAAAGACGCACTGCATCTTCCAAGTCACCAGGACGAAGGGGCTGGGGTGGAAAGAACTGCATTAATTGAAGAATATAACATATATTTATTCAAAGAAAAAAGAAAAGGAGGGTGGGAACGCAGCAGGAGGGAGAAACAAGGAGAAGAAAAGAGGGGAAGGGGGAAGGCATGGAAATTTCATGGATTGAAAGCAATCCGAACATGAGGGCTGGGAAGCTCTTCTAAATTTAAGGAAGGAAAGGAAAGGAAAGCAACAGCTCCAAATTTGGCGGATTATACACACGGAGGAACGAGTGAGTATTGCTTTTGGGGGAGAGAGAAAGACCCTGTTCCCACCCAAGCAAACATTTTGAGACGCAATGTCCTGCCATATAAAAAGTGGTTGTTTATTGCAACAGGTGATAATAAATATAAAGTGCAGAAGACATTTTGAAATCAATGTCCTTCAAGACTTCAGCTTCAACCATAACAACACAAGGGCACACAATAGATACAAACTCAAGGTTAACCGCACCAAACTTGATTGCAGGAAATACGACTTCAGCAATAACAGAGTGGTCAATGTCTGGAATACTCTACCTGACTCTGTGGTTTCTTCCCCAAAAACTTTAACCTTAGACTGTCTACTATTGACCTCACCCCTTTCCTAAGAGGTCTGTAGGGGGCGCGCATAAGCGTACCAACGTGCCTACTGTCCCTGTCCTATTGTTTCTTTTATATATTTTTTAAATTTTTTCTTATAACTATGTTTTTACTTATACCTATTATCTTGTAAGCAATTGACAAAAGACAGAGGTTCTTCTAACAGCAAATATACAGAGGAACAAGTGAGTATTGCTTTGGGGGGGGAGAGGAAGAGGAAGGGAGCAGTTGGGGGCCCTATCTACCAATGCTTCAGCCTCTCCTCTCACCCACGGATGATTGTGCTCAAAGGGAAGGAGGACTCGGAGTTGTCCCACTTTCCTTTGCAGGTGGTGAAGCCAATCTTCATCCCAGATGGACTATCCTGTCCACACAACACATATCCATCGCAGTGGGGCTTGCTGATTGTTGGTTCATCTGACCCAAAGGTGCCAAGACTAGGCTACCTGGCTGGGAAACACAGGTGTATTTCACGCAAGGCACTAATAATGCTGGGGTCTCCAACCGTGGCCACTCGTGGACTTCAACTCCAAACGTGGCCATTTCCCCATGGCTGGTTGGGGAATTCTGGGCATTGAAGTCCACAAGACTTAAAGGGGCCATGTTTGGAGACCCCTGCACTAATGGGATATTGGTGTGCCCAAGCATGTCGTGTGAACTCAACTAGGGTGACTTGCAAGCCAGGGTTTAAGGTTTAGCATCCTACAGCCAACTGTAGATGGTCGGAGGGAAATGCCTAGCTAGCTATGGGCTTACTTTCTAAGGAGAAAACTCGCCTGTTGTTCAGGACACTTCAATCTTTGGGGCTCCAGTGGGATTTCTCGACTTCCTTTCATGCCAAAAATTATCAAGAAATTCAAAGTGAGGCCCCATGGCTACAGCTAACCAAGACCCTGAGATGTTTAGCAGAGAAGGGAATAAAATGGCATCCCTCAGCTAGGTGACAATGGTCATTTAGACCAAGGGTCTCCAACCTTGGCCACTTCAAGACCTGTGGACTTCAACGCCCAGAATTCCTCAGCCAGCAAAGCTCAAGTCTTTGGACTTCAAAGCTGAAGTCCACAAGTCTTAAAGTGGCCAAGGTTGGAGATCCTGTGATTTAGCTTGCTGGTTTTCTTGCAGACGTTTCATTACCAAACTAGGTAACATCCTCAGTGCTAAAGGGGAGCGGGGTTCACTCTACACACCCCACTCCCTCCTAGCCTTGATGACGCTACTAACTTTGGCAATGAGATGTTTTCAAGAAAACTACAGTTCCCAGAGAGCACCAAGAACTCCAGAATTCAACCCTGATCTACCAATGTTCTCTTTGGTTGGTACTTCCATCTTAGGAGGCTTCTAAGCTGGAGCTCAGAAGGATGTAGAGGAGAGTAAATCCACTTCCAATAATGGCTGAAAAAGAAGAACTCCAAGAACGGTTTCAACTCTATTTTTTGATGTTCCGTGTTCTACGTCAGGGCTGCCCAACCTTGGCCACTTTAAAACTTGTGGACTATACTGGCTGTGGAATTCTGGGATTTGAAGTCCACAAGCCTTAAAGTGGCCAAGGTTGAACACACCTGCTTTAATCCCAATTAAAGGGGTTAACTGGATGAGGAATTCTGGGAGTTGAAGCCCATAAGTTGCCAAAGTTGGACACCCCTGCTTTAACCCCAATTAAAGGGGTTAACCAGATAGGGAATTCTGGGAGTTGAAGTCCACAAGTGTTAAAGTTGTCCAAAGTTGGACACCCTGTTCTAAGTCATTCTTCAAAAGGGGCAGGATTTGAACCACAAAACTGCACCCACCATCTTACACACACACACACACACACACACCACACCACGCAGATTTCCCCTGGCTCTGAAACTGACTGATCCTGCCAGACCGAAATTGTCTTCTCAAATGTCAGGGCAGAAGGGAAATGAGAAGCATCACTCTTGCCCGGGGGCAGGGGGGGGGGATAATTAGACCGGTCTTTGCACCCAGGGCCAAACCTGCAGCCCTCTGGGACTGTCTGCCTTGCTCTCCCTCCACCCTCTCCCCTGAAGCTTCCCTTCCACAGGAAGCCTTGGCGTCAGTCAGTGGGAAGGGAGAGGCTTACTGGCGGGATGGAACAGCTTCCTGAGAGGCACCCCAAGCCAGGAACCCAACACACACACACACACACCATGCAATGGGAGAAGATTTTCCTCGGGGACCGAGCTGGGCCCCCAAACTCTTGTGAGCAGAAGTCCCCTCCAGCGTGGTCAGAAAAGTCAAGATGGCGGACATCGCAATGCAACCAAAGCCCCACTTGAGTTTCATATACTTTGCACAGCTCGCCAGCAAGGTGTAAGGAAAATGTCAGAAGGGAACACGGGCAAGGTTACTAAGTGTGGTAAGAAAGTTGAAGGGGAGTGTTTGTCCTATGTGCAAAGGTGTCAGCAAGAACACAGAACATAGATTAACAGAGTTGGAAGGGACCTTGGAGGTCTTCTAGTCTTACCCCCTGCCCATAGCAGGAGATCTTACCCTGTTTCAGGCAAATGACTGTCCGGTCTCTTCTTGGGAACCACCACTGATGGCAGACACCCAACTTCTGAAGACCATTGTTGGAACACCCACGTCTGCTGGCAAGCCGTTCCATTGATCATGGTTAAGACATTTCTCCCTAGTTCTAGGTTGCTTCTCTCCTTGATAAGAGTCCATCCATGGCTTCTTGTCCTGCCTTGGAGAATAGATTGACTCCTTCCTCTTCTTTGTGGCAGCCCCTCAAAGATTGGAAGACTGCTGTCATGTCACCCCTCATCCTTCCCTTCATCAGACTAGACACACCCAATTCCTGCCATCGTTCATCATACATTTTAGGCCCCAGCTCTTGAATCATCTTGGTTGCTCTTCTCTGTACTCTTTCCAAAGTCTCAACCTCTCTCTCTCTTTTTTTTCAGTCTACAAGGAGAAGATGTACGGCGGGGGTCCCCAAACTTGGCAAGTTTAAGACTTGTGGTCTTCAACTCCCAGAATTCCTGAGCTAACATGACTGGAGGAGAAATTCTGGGAGTTGGAAGTCCACAAGTCTTAAAGCTGTCAAGTTTGAAGACCCCAGGAATAGATAGATAAAGAGAGGTAGAATAGACAGATAGAAAGAGGTAGAATAGGGAGGGAGGGAGAGATAGAATAGATAGATAAATAGAATAGATAGATAGATAGATAATCTATTCTAGAATAGATAAAGAGAAGTAGGATAGAGAGAAAGAGAAAGAGAATAGACAGATAGATAGAATAGACCAAGGGTCCTTAAACTTGGCAACTTTTAAGGCTTGTGGACTTCAACTCCCAGAATCCCTGAGCTAACATGACCGGAGGAGGAATTCTGGGAGTTGAAATCCACAAGTCTTAAAAGTTGCCAAGTTTGGAGACCTCTGATCTAGGGTTAACCACCTGGGAGAACTTCCTGATTTGTAGGTGCACTCAGGCAGTGGAGCAATCCGTTGGGTTTTCCTTTTCCCAGAAGTCTTTAAGGTCAATGCTCTTAAAGAAAGAGTCCCCAAACTTTTCAAGAACCCCTCAAGAAGTTTCAGGTGGTTCATAGACCCCTCCCTCCCATATTGATTATATGAAAATAATGCCATAAATGCTACTTTAATTATAACCCTACTATGAACGATGATGAAGAGCCCCATTGGCTACTTTGGGAAAAGCTCTGAAATCTCCTGGACTGAGCAAGATGACCAGATGATGGTACCTTGCAATGCTGTGATTCTGTGAGTCCCAGCCCTCAGGCTGATGGGCTCCATCACACAAGGGGTTAACCTGCTTCCGTTTGCTTCACCTGAGCTCTATATAAGAAGCCCAAGGAGGCCTTCTGGAGCATGCTTGTTTGTTCTCTCCTCCTGGAGCTAATTAGTTGTTAAGGCAAGAACCAGCATTAGGAAGGTTGGTTCTTCAGCCATGGGTCTCTGCAATGCCTTTGGGGTCCTGGTTGTAGGCTGCCTTTGGCTTCTTTCAGGTAAGGCCCGGTCAGGAATCCCTAGTTCCATCCAGAAGTTGTCAGAGGTTGGGTTCACGCATGTTTCTCTCTAGTTTTGACTTAGCACCAGCTCTAATCTAGAAGCCTAGAGCCTCACAGTTCAGAAGCCACGATTTGGGGGGCAGGGGCCTCACCCTGGAGGCTCTGAAGGCCATCTGGGAGTTCCCAACACCCCTCCCCCTTGACAATATTTTCCATTCTGGTCTCCCTCCTCCTTCCCTCTGACCTTTGAGTTGCTACTATGCCATGCAAAGACCAAATGTTCATAGGGCTTTTCACCAGGAGGTTACGAGTCCCCTACCTTGAAGAGGGAGTTAGACTAGAAGACCTCTTAGGTCCCCTCCAGCCCCAGGCTTCTATGTTCTGTGTCAGGGGTATCCAACCCTGGCCACTTTAAGAGCTGTGGACTTCAACCCTCAGTATTTGTCCACAAGTCTTAAAAGGGGCCAAAGTGGGACATTCCAAGTTCTATGTTGTTCGGGAAAGGTTGTGTTGTTTTGTTTTTTGCTTTATGGTTTGGTGTGATATCTGAACCAGGCCACGGTGGCCTGTTCAATAGGGCTTAGTTAAAGCAAACCACTGTTTAGTGGAGCATGATACCTAATCATTGTTTCTGCTCAGAAGGTTACAGCATCTCCAGCTGAGCAAACATGGCTGACCCTGTTTTGTGTTGTGGTGCAAACAACAAACCAGGATTGTTGTGCTCATTTGATTCCATTTCCCCTCTTGGATTGGGGAGGGTGTGTGTGTGGTTTTTCATAGGTGTGGGTGTTTTTTTTTTTTGGTCATCTATGGTGTCTTTTCTCTTTCTTTCTTTCCTTCTTTCTTTCTTTCTCTCTCTTTCTCTCTCTCTCTTTCTCTCTCTCTTTCGCCCTTTCTCTCTCTCTTTCTTTCTTTCTCTCTCTTTCTCTTTCTCTCTTCTTTCTCTCTCTTTTTCTCTCTCTCTCTTTCTCCCTTCTTTCTTTCTTTCTTTCTTTCTTTCTTTCTTTCTTTCTTTCTTTCTTTCTTTCTTTCTTTCTTTCTTTCTTTCTTTCTTTCTTGTCTTTTACTGTACATTTCCTTATTTTTAATATTTTGACTTGTGAACATCCCGAAGTCCAGAGGCAGGCAGCCCATAAATATAAATAAATATGAAATAAGAAGAAATCTGAGTCATGGATGTTACCGTGCCTGGAGATGCAATCTGATTTAGGAAGGTCTACAATTACAAAATCTCTTATCTCTTTATCCCCAGACACTTAGTCTTCACGATAGCCCTGATAAAAACGATCCAGCTTAGCATTTAGCAGAGGAAGGAAGGCTTTCTGAAGTGGCATTTCAAGTAGAGTGTGCCAAACTCCAGAAGGTAGGCATGGTAACCTCCTTAAGATGGCACAAGTATCTAAGGTTTATTACCATAGGAAAAAAAAAGAATTGAGCCAACCTCCGTTTGAAATTCCTGGTGAGAAGCTGCTCTCTTGTGGCCGAAGCTGGTGTTACCTTGACAAAAGCAAGGCAGGTTGTTCTTAATTTACAACCTTAGTTTAGGGCAGTGGTCACCCACCAGTGGGCCGGGGATCACTGCTGGTTCGCAAGAAAATTTGGGTGATCCACAGAGCAATGTCACCCCCAAAGCAATTAACCAAGGCTGCGCGGGAACACAAGGCTGCGCCGCCCACATGGCCCGCGGGAACACAAGGCTTGCGTTGCTTGCATTGCGAACAACATGAGGTAGTGAGGGGAGGTGGGAAAGGGCGGAGGGGGGGAACTTGCCCCACTTGCCCCACGCGCCTGGCCTGGCCACCGGGCTGCTTCTTTCCACTTCTTCCTCCTTCTGCTTTTGGCTGCACGCAAGGAAAGCAGCAAAAGTCTTTCTTTCTCTCCACCAAACTCCACCAGAAATGAGTCTTTGGGACCCTGCAAGGCCTCCTGCTCCAAGAGGCGTGTGACAAGTCTCACAAAGACTCATATCTAGCAGAGCTTGTGGGAGAGAAAGAAAGACTTCTGCTGCTTCTGCTGCTTTCCTTGCATGAAGCCAAAAGTCTCTCTCTTTCTCCCCCTGAGAACAGAGCTGGAGATGGTATCCTGCGATCCCAAATAAAGAATGATCGATCGATAGGAAAACGCAGAGGGGAATTTTCCTGCAGACTTTTTTGGGGGGATTTTCCCAGGGTCTCTGGTCCACGGGATTTAAAATGAGTTTGGTGGTCCCTGAGATCCAAAAGGTTGGCGACCCCTGGACTAGGAATCATTCAGTGGCACTGAAAAAAATAGACTTATGGCCACTTGTCACACGACCGTTGGCAGAATCCCTATGGTCACCAGATCAAAATTCGGACGCTTGGCAACTGACTCATACTTATGGCCATTGCCACGTCCCGGAGTGCCGTAATCCTCCTTTTGTGACCTACTGACAAGCAAAGTCAACAGGGAAGCCAGATTCACTTAATGACGGTGTGGCTAACTTAACCACGGAAAGGTATCTTTTAATAACGGCAAGGAAGGGAGATCATAAAACGGGACAAAACTTAACCACGGCCTTGGTTTTTGCAGCATAGTTTGTGGCAAGGAAAGTCGTAAAAACTCACTTGAACAGCTGTTCTCCTTTGGCCACAGATATGTTGGGGGTCAGTTGTGAGTTGAGGACTGTCTGTGCGTTTCATTGACAGGGATCTAAGTTACATCAGACTGAAGGAAAAACACTTTCTAGAAGTTGAGACTTTGGAAAAAGAGCAACGGAGAGGATCAAAGGCCTGGAGACTAAACCATAGGAAGAACGGCTGCAGGATTTGGGATTGAGCAGTCTGTAGAAAAGAAGGACCAGGAGTGACATGATAGCAGGATTCCAATATTTGAGGGGCTGCCACAAATAAGAGGCGGGGGGCGTGGGGCGTGTCAAATTATTCTCCAAAGCACCAGAAGGCAAGACAAGAAACAATGGATGGACATTAAACAAGGAGAGAAGCAACCTGGAATTGAGGAGAAACTTCCTAACAGACAAGTAACCAGTGGAACAGCTGGCCACCAGAAATCAGGGCCGCTCCATCACTGGAGGTTTTTAAGAGACTGGACAGCCACTTGTCTGGTGTGGTATAGGTTCTCCTGCTTGAGCAGGGGGCTGGACTAGAAGACCTCCAAGGTCCCTTCCAGCTTCTATTCTATTCTATTCTATTCTATTCTATTCTATTCTATTCTATTCTATTCTGTTCTGTTCTTCTATTCAATTCTATATTCTATTCCATATTCTATTCTATTCCTTATTCCATTCCATTTCATTTCATTTCATTTCATTTCATTCTATTCTATTCTATTAATTCCTATTCTATTAATTCCTATTCTATTCTACGCTATGCTATGCTACGTTACTCTACGCTACTCTGGTCTATAATTATTCCTATTCTATTCTATTCTATTCCTATTCCTATTCTATTCTTCTATTCAATTCTAATATTCTATTCCGTATTCTATTCTATTCCTTATTTCATTCCATTCCATTTCATTTCATTTCATTTCATTTCATTTCATTTCATTCCATTCCATTCCATTCCATTCCATTCCATTCCATTCCATTCTATTCTATTCTATTCTATTCTATTCTATTTTCTATTCCATTCCATTCCACTCCACTCTACAATTATTCTTATTCTTTATTCTTATTCTTATTCTCATTCTCATTCTCATTCTTACTCTATCCTACCCTACCCTAAACCTACCCTACCCTACCCTACCCTACTCTGTTCTATAATTATTCCTATTCTATTCTACTCTACTCTACTCTACTCCTTGACCACTTGAAGATGTGTGGAACAAAGCTGGTTGAGGGGATTCTGGGAGTTGAAGTCCATACATCTTCCAGCAGCCAAGGTCCAGAAACACGGTTCTAGCAGGTTGGTCTGTTGGTCCGAGCTGGTGATGGGTTTTTCCTTCCCTGGATGAGTTCAGACAGAAGCAGGAAAAAAAGCTTTGTTGGATTCCTGTGCTTGGCAGGCAGGTAGACAGGATGGCTGATATTTTCCCCTTCTTCTCTTGGTTCAGCCCAGCCTGGACACGGCCGTGGAGACACCTTCCAAGTAGCTCCCACTCCGGATAATGAACTGGAGGAGGAGGAGGCACCTCATGACGACATACTTGACATCAACCAAGGTAGAACTTCTGGTCCTTTCAAAAATATGCATTCATCAGTCAACTGAACACCTAATTAGCTTCCTTGTGTCTAAGGATATTGTAGTAGGACTGTAGTACTATTCTTCTTCTCATCTTTTTTACTAACTTCTCCTATTGATATCTTATATCACTTTGTTGTTTGTATGTACACAGAGAGCTTCTGCACCAAAAACAAATTCTTTGTGTCCAATTACAATGGCCAATGTTCTGTTCTGTTCTACATTCTATTCTGCTCTATTCTATTCTCTATTCTATTATTTTCTATTCTATTCTATATTTTCTTTTCTATTCTATATTTTCTATTCTATATAATTCTATATTCTATTCTTCTATTTTTAATTTTTCTCTATTATTTTCTATTCTATTCCATTCTATATTTTCTATTCTATTCTATATTCTATATTCTATTCTATTTTCTATTTTTCTCTATTCCATTCCATTCCCTATTCCGTTCTAATTATACTGTTGTAAAACTTGCTTTGTACATTGTATTAGTTCAGTACAGTGATATTTCTACAATGTTGATTCAAAATGATTAGCACTTGAATGTTTAATTAGTTGAAGCCATTGAATATTCAATAAAAGAAGTAAGTATTGTCAATCCTAATTACACTTTAAAATATTAACCTTAATAAACATCGAATCACTCAAATATCTTTATTACAGTACTTGCAAAGCAATAGAGAGAATAATAGTAATGATACCAATAAAAGAGGGAAGTAAAGAAGATGATAAAATGGATAAATATAATATTACAGCCACCCTGGGTTGGTTAATATCCATCCCAGATTAAGCAGCACAGTGAGAATGTTATTAGGCAAGAAAGAAAAATGAAGACAATAAAAAGCATCTCCAATTAATATTTTTGTGCAATTGGCGAATACCTTTGGTGATCTGATATGAGTAACCATCATAGTATTTGCCATCTTCATCTGGAGTTGAGCGGAGCAATTTAAAAAAATGTGGGAAGTTGTAGGAAATTGTTTGCTATACAATAAATGCTTCCCAGATCCACTACTAATATTAAGATCACCACTTTATATTAAGGAGAAACTTTCTAACAGTGAGGACAATTAACCAGTGGAACTGCTTGCCACCAGAAATGGTGGATGCTCCATCACTGGAGGATTTCAAGAAGAGACTGGACAGCCACTTGTCTGGAATGGTATAGCTTCTCCTGCTTGAGCTGAGGGCTGGACTAGAAGATCTCCAATAGCCCTTCCAGCTTCTATTCTATTCTATTCTATTCTATTCTATTCTATTCTATTCTATTCTATTCTACTCTACTCTACTCTACTCTACTCTATTCTATTCCTTTATTCCTTTTTCTATTCTTTATTCTTTTCTATTCTTTATTCCTTTTTTCTATTCTTTTCTATTCTCTATTCTATTCTATTCTATTCTATTCTATTCTATTCTATTCTATTCTATTCTATTCTATTCTATTCTATTCTTATTCCATTCTACTCTACTCTACTCTACTCTACTCTACTCTACTCTACTCTATTCCTTTATTCCTTTTTCTATTCTTTATTCCTTTTTCTATTCTTTATTCCTTATTCTATTCTATTCATTCTACCCTACTCTTTTCTATTCCTTTGTTCCTTTTTATATTCTTTATTCCCTATTCTATTCTATTCTATTCTATCCTATCCTATCCTATTCTATCCTATCCTATTCCTTGAAAAAGAAAAGATAAACAAAGCATCTGTGATGAGGATCAGAGCACTAATAGATTTTTAAAAAAGAAAAGAAACAGGAGATTCAAACTTGCCTTTCCCTAACCCTAACCCTTTTGTGCACGGGTTAATTACAATATTTATACATTTTTAAGCCCCTTTAGGAGCCAAGCTATGAGTAATTGTGTTTCTTGAGTTTCAGGCTTGTTCGGGCTGTTTGTCTTTAATGCCATTCCCACGTTCTGTTCCCAGGACTGATTCCATTAGAGGCACCTGAGCACAGTTTCCTGCTTGAAGGCGATATCATCAAGGTGGTAAGTCAAGATGCTAGTTGTGGTGGGCATGTATAAAAGCAAGAAAATATAGGACTAAAATAGACACGTGGCTGGAAAAGATGATAAAGCAGCCCAGAGATTTAAAGCCAGAAATATTTCTCTTAGGCATAATACCAGAAAGCTCTGATAAAGGGAGTATATACTTAATGCATTCCCAGCGGCGAGAATTGTATTTGCACAATATTGGAAAAAAGGAGAACATCCTACCAGATGAAAATACAATTTGGAAAATACTGGATTGTGCAGAGATGGATAGACTGACAATACAAGTAAAAGAGATACAGAGTACTATTCAACATGGAATAGAATATTATCAATGTTTAGGGATAAGAGTTAGAAATTAGATGAAGAAAGATCATGGTTATCTGCAAGTAAAATATGAATGTTGTACATCAGGGGTCCCCAACCTTTTTATGCCACGGCCCGGTACCGGCATCAGCTGGGCGCCGTGGCCCGGCACCGCCATCAACTGGGCGCCGCCATCTTTTTGATGAAAAAGTGCTTCCGGTGACCTCACCGGAAGCACTTTTTATCAAAAAGATAGGCGCTATGCTTCGTGAGCTTTTCGGGTAGAAATGGCTTTCCCGGAAAAGCTCACCGAGAGCGCCCCATCTTTTTGATGAAAAGTGCTTCGGTGAGCTTTCTACCCGGAAAAGCTCACCGGAAGCACTTTTTTATCAAAAAGATGGCGGCGCCAGCAACCAGCGGCCCGGTAAGAAATGTTCCGCGGACGGTACCGGTCCCGGACCGGCAGTTGGGGACCCCTGTTGTACATAATTATAAGTATGCCAGCCTAATGAATAGGATCATAAATAAGCTAATATAATTATAAATATGGTTATAATTATTACGTGTGCTATCATTATTACTATCAGTATATCTGTTGTTGTTTTTTCCCTTCTTTTGTAAAATGAAATGCCTGGACAATATACTGTCTTCAAAATACTTATATATATAAATAAATAAAAAACTTGACTTAAAAGAAAAAAAAGATGCTAAAGAGAAGGGGATCTCTAGCAGCTGAGCAAGTTATCAACAGAGTCTGGACAACCATTTGTCCAGAATGATGTAGTAGGGTCTCTTGCTTGAGTAGGGGGCTGGACTAGAAGGCCTTTAAGGTCTCCTTCTAACTCTGTTCCCTTGTTAACATTGCTATTAAGGGGGTCCTGAAAGGCCTCCGATGAAGGCTTTAAAAATAGATGGTGCATTTGAACTTACACAGTGGCAAAATGGATTGTTTATTAAATGCATGGAGAAATAACTGCAGTTCTCCCAAATGCCAAGAGAAGTGTGTCCGTGAAAGAAGGACTGCCATTTTCTTTCTAGAGCCCCTTCAGGCGTTTCTCCTCTGCCAATCCGAGGTGGCCGAAGAGGAAAGGAATTGTCCAAATTCCCTACATCATCTCCTATAAATACAGTAAGGACCAAACTCCGGAAAAACATCCCTCCCTCCCTTCCTCTGTCCCTTCCCTGTCCCTTCCCTGCTTCCCTTTTTTCCATCCTTCCTTCCTCCCTTCCTCTGTCCCTTCCTTCCTTCCTTCTTCTCTGCCTTCCTTTTCCTTCCTTCCTTCCCTCCCATCTTCCTCCCTCCCTTCCTCTGTCCCTCCCTTCCTTCCCTCCCTCCCTCCCTCCTTCCTTCCTTCCTTCCTTCCTTCCTGCCTGCCTGCCTGCCTGCCTGCCTGCCTTCTTTTTTCTTCCTCCCTCCCTCCCTCCCTTGCTCTGTCCCTTTCTTCCTTCCCCTCCCTCCCTCCTTCCTTCCTCCCTGCCTTCTTTTTTCTTCCTTCCTCCCTCCCTCCCTTGCTCTGTCCCTTTCTTCCTTCGTTCTTCCCTGCCTTCCTTTTTCTTCCTTCCTCTGTCCCTTCCTTCCTTCCTTCCCTCCCTCCCTCCCTCCTTCCTTCCTTCCTTCCTTCCTTCCTTCCTTCCTTCCTTCCTTCCTTCCTTCCTTCCTTCCTGCCTTCTTTTTCTTCCTTCCTCCCTCCCTCCCTTGCTCTGTCCCTTTCTTCCTTCGTTCTTCCCTGCCTTCCTTTTTTTCTTCCTTCCTTTTTCCTTCCTTCCTTCCCTCCCATCTCCCTCCCTCCCTTCCTCTGTCCCTTCCTTCCTTCCTTCCTTCCTTCCTTCCTTCCTCCCTCCCTCCCTCCCTCCCTTCCTCTGTCCCTTCCTTCATTCTTCCCTGCCTTCCTTTTTCCTTCCTTCCTTTTTCCTTCCTTCCTTCCCTCCCTCCCTCCCTCCTTCCTTCCTTCCTTCCTTCTTCCCTGCCTTTTTTCTCCCTTCCTTCCTCCCTCCCTCCCTCCCTCCCTTCCTCTGTCCCTTTCTTCCTTCGTTCTTCCCCGACTTCCTTTTTCTTCCTTCTTTCTTTTTTTCTCTCCTCCCCCCACCTCCTTAATTTCTTCTTCATCCCTCCTATGAATTGGGAAGAGTGCTCTCCATTTTTAAAACATGGTCTTCCTGCCCTATTTCCTCCTAAAAAAACAAAACAAAAAAAGAACCCCCACACCAATTGGTCCCTGAATTGTCCATTCCAGACAGACAGAGTGTGAAGGTCATCAAGGAAGCATTTGAAGACTTTACAAAATCCACTTGCATCCAGTTTGTCCCTTATTCCTACCAGAGAGACTTCATCTCCATCGTCCCACTGTCTGGGTGAGTAATAACAACCCAGGACGCGTCTCAGGGAAGCTCATGGGATCGACCCCCTTCGCAACTCTGGCTCCTTCCTGCACAGTTGTGGGCTTCTGCTGCACGAACGGATCACGCCAAAGGAGGCCTTTTCAGAGGGTCTGCTTGAGTTGTGCTGGCTGGGGCTGATGGCAGTTGGAGTCCAACATTACTTGAGTCCCCCAAGTTGGAGAAAGTTGCTGCAGATAATTTCTCTCTGTGTGTCTCTCTCTGTCTCTCTGTGGGTCTGTCTGTCTCTGTCTGTCTCTGCCTCTCTGTCTCTGTCTGTCTGTCTGTCTCTCTCTCTCTCTCTCTCTCTGACTGTCTCTTTCTCTCTGACTCTCTCTCTCTCTCTCTGTGTCTCTGTATCTCTCTCTTTCTTTCTGTGTGTGTGTGTGTCTGTCTCTCTCTCTCTGTGTGTCTCTGTCTCTCTCTCTTTCTCTCTGTCTCTGTCTCTCTTAACATTTATTAAGTGAGTTTTACCCCATTTCTAGTCCTTTCTTGCCACAGTTAAGCGAATCGCATCACTTGTTAAGTTAAGGACAAGATTGTTAAGTGAACCTGGCTTCCCCATGGATTTTGCTTGTCAGAAGGTCACATAAGGGGATCACACGATCCCTGGACACTGCAACCATCCTAAATCTGACTCAGGGGATGCTGCAGTGGTCGTAAGTGTGAAAAATGGTTACATGTTTTTTTAAAAAACCAGTTGTTGACTTCTTCTTCTGATTTGGAGGTGTGTGTGTGTATGTGTCCGTGTGTTTTAAAGGTTGCATCTTGCTTTAGCTGTGAGACAGTTTAATGGCCTGTTTGCCATAAGTCTACTCTAAGTATAGTATGGCAAACGGCCGAGTCATGTTTACTTAAAGGGGAGCCTGGGCCAAATGGGCCCAGCTAATCCGCTCCAATACAACCTCTTTAATTCTCCTCTTTCCAGCTGCTTCTCCAGCGCGGGACGCATCGGAGGCATGCAAGTGGTGTCGCTGGCTCCAGACTGCCTGAAGAGAGGCCGAGGGGTGGTTTTACATGAGCTGATGCATGTCCTGGGCTTCTGGCACGAACACTCCAGGGCCGACCGAGACAAGTACATCAGCATTTCCTGGAATGAAATCTTGGCTGGTAAGAGATGTGGCCGTTCCCAGAACCACTTCAGACAAGAGGAAACGGCCTTGGCCTGGCTTGCAAAACCATCCCCCAATCAAGTATCAGAAGAGGCTGGACAGTCACTTGTCTGAAATGGTATGGGTTCTCCTGCTTGAGCAGGGGCTGGACTAGAAGACCTCAGGGGTCCCTTCCAGCTTCTATATTCTATTCTATTCCATTTCATTCCATTCCAATCTAATTATACCGTTGTAAAACTTGCTTTGTACATTCTCTTCTCTTTCCTTCTCTGTTCTGTTCTGTTCTGTAATTCTATTCTATTTTCTACATTCTATCCTATCCTATCCTATCCTATCCTATCCTATCCTATCTTATTCTACTATTACTCTACTCTCTTTTCTCTTCTCTTCTCTTCTCTTCCATATTTCTATTCTATTCTATTATTTCTCTTCTCTTCTCTTTCTTTCTCTATTCTGTTGTGTTCTGTAATTCTACCCTATTCTCTACATTCTATATTCTATTCTATTCCCCATCCTATTTTCTATTCCTACCCCATCTCCATCCCTATCCCATCCCATCCCAATTCCCATCCCAGCTCCTATTTTCTGTTTCTATTCTATTCTATTCTATTCTATTCTATTCTATTCTATTCTATTCTATTCTATTCTATTCCATTCCATTCCATTCCATTCCATTCCATTCCATTATTCTATTCTATTCTATTCTATTCTATTCTATTCTATTCTATTCTATTCTATTCTATTCTATTCTATTCTATTTTATTCTTATTCTATTTGCTTCTATTCTATTCTATTCTACTCCATTCTAATCTACTCTATTCTATTCTATTTCTATTATTTCTATTTCTATTCTTTTGGGATAGATTTAACAGAATAACAGAGCTGCAAGGGACCTTGGAGGTCTTCTAGTCCAACCCCCTGCTGAAACAGGAAACCTTATACCATTTCAGACATACAGCTGTCCAATCTGAAGGCAAGTCGTTCCACTGGTTGATTGTTTTCACCATTAAGGAAGCTCTGCTTAGTTCTAGACTGGTTGTCTCCGTAAGAAGCTTCTTGGATGAGAAGCGAAATGTCTTCAAAGAAAAACCAGAAGGTCCAGTTGCCTCTTGAAAAAAGCACCTTTTGGGACACATCCCCTTAGGGACCTCTTAAATATGAGATGAGGCCCACAGGAGTTAGGTTAGAACTAAAGCTGTCGTTCTGAAACTACTAGCTGTAGTCCAATGCAATTATACTTTGATGTAACCATCAGCTATGAGAAGGTAGTTCTAGATGCAGAGGAAAACATATCCATTGTAACCGACCAGATTGTGTTTAAATTTTGCTTAATTTTCACCTTTTTTACTATCTTTGAATCCCGATTGTTAGTTGCCTGCTAAGATGACTCCTAGATGATTAAAAATGCCTTTGATTTTTTCCCCCAGGCTTTGAAATTAACTTCATCAAGAACTGGAACACCAACATGCTTGATGATTATGACTATTCCTCCATTATGCATTATGGGAGGTATGGAAAATTTATTTACTGATTTATTTAGATTTATACGGCCGCCCACTCACTCTCGGTGACTCTGGAAGGCTTACAAATATTTTTTTTTATATGGGTTCCACATCAAACTATAGATCACATTGTAACCTGCTGTGAGATGAGGGCATATACCGGTCCAATATCTGCTTTTTTAAAAATATAAAGGATGCTTTGATTCAATGGTTGGATGGCTTAGACATTGGTATTTGAACTTAGATCTTTTTAACATGTATCTTTTATTGGGTTCTACTAATCTAGTTGAAAATGTTAATATATATTGCTAGTCCATGTATGATATGACAACTGCTAAATAAATAATTCTCTGAGATACAAGCAATGATCTTCTTTTAGTGTCTTCTCCAAGAGAGGTTGATGACCATCGATATGTATTTGTTTTTCTTTATCTTGCTATCTCCACACTTCCATCTTCAGGGCTGGCTTGAAGGTTCTTCTCACCTTCTAAGGTCTGCTGTGGATTGAGGGACATTCAGAGAGTTGTGTTCAATTTGTGATAAGAGCCTGCAGTGCCCAACCGCTTGTTTGACTGAGCTTGAATTGCAGCTGGTGATCTTATGCAATGGCCAACCCACCATCCATAACTGGTGGATGTAGCTGGTCTCCAGCCCCAAGAGGAGTGAGCTATCCAATTCCATTTCTGCAAATAGTTTATCGCTATCCAAAATACACGGCACTTTCTAATGAATTCCTTAGAGCAGAGAACAGCAACAAAGATGATAAAGCTAGTAAAACCATAACGATGAACATCTAAGCTTGGTTTTAAAAAAAAAAAAAAAATTCCCGGTTTCATAAAAAAAAATTAGGGGACCCCCCCCCCCCCCCGCCCCCAAGGCCAAAACCCCCCCCCCCCCCCCCCCCCCCCCCCCCCCCCGCCCCCCCCCCCCCCCACCCCCCCCCCCCCCCCCCCCCCCCCCCGGGGAAGTAGACCTGTCTACCATGTCCAGTCTAATGAAGTTCTGGAACTAAGAGAAATTTCCTGATAGTCAGAATGATAAAACCAGGAAAAATTTTGTAACGGTGACAGCAATTAACCAGTGGAATGGCTTGCCTCCAGAAGTTGCTCCATCACTGGAGTTTTTAAAGAAGAGATTGGACAGCCATTTGTCTGGAATAATAGAAAGTCTCCTGCCTCGGGTGAGGGTTTGGACTAGATGACCTTCAGGGTCCCTTTCAACCTTATAATTCTATGATTTGGCTCTCCATTATTGTGGCTGGCAAGTTTCAGAAAAGCCCATACACGGAAAAGATTTGCCTCTTTTATTCTGGAACAAATGAATCCCTCTTATTTATTTATATCCAACCTTTATTATTTTTGACAAATAACTTAAAACGACAAACGCTTACAATATTCATTCTTCCTCCCCACAACAACAACCCTGTGAGGTGGATTGGGAGAGAACGATTAACCCCAAGTCGCCTAGCCATCTTTCATAGCTAAGGTGGAATTTGAAATCATGGCCTTCCACTTTCTAGCCTGGTGCCTTAACCACCAGACCAAACTGGCTTACTACTTACTCCATTGTAGCTTGTCTAGAGATATAACATACTTCTAACATCCCTCTTGGGCAATTCCTCAGATGACCACATGCCTTTTATATGTATTAAACCTTGGCAAACAAAGTCCTAAAATAACACATTAATCTTGCATTATAGCCTACCTAACTTATACTGTGCTTGGCTAATGGCAATCAAATTTGGGACTGATTTATTGGTTGGCTATTGTATGTAGATTACTGGAGTGTATTGTATTATTTATATGGGTTTGTCTGTGTTTTGATATGCTTGGTGGGCTGTGCCCTGTAATAGTTACTTATTCATTCATTCTGTATTCAAGGTGACTTGCCAGGAAAAATAGCTGGTCCTTTTGTAAGAATAGCATCCCTTATTTTTTACAAGAATATTTTCTGAGATGTTGTATTGATACGGTTGCTCTCAATCCTTACAAATGTTTTATAGGAGCCCGGGGTGGCACAGTGGTTAGAATGTAGTATTGCAGGCTAATTCACTGCCCACAGTCAGGAGTTCGATCCTGACCAGCTTCAGGTTGACTCAGCCTCCCATCCTACTGAGGTTGATAAAATGAGGACCCAGATTGTTGGGGGGCAAAAGGCTGACTCTGTAAACCTCTTAGAGAGGGCTGTAAAACGCTGTGAAATGATATATAAGTCTAAGTGCTCTTGCTATTCCTTCCTTCCTTCCTTCCTTCCTTCCTTCCTGTCTTATTCCCTTTCTCCTTCCCCTTCCTGGTGCCACAGTGGTTAGAAGGCAGTATTGCAGGCTAACTCTGCCCACTGCCTGGAGTTCGATCCTCACCAGGTTCCAGGTTGACTCAGCCTTCCGTCCTTCCAAGGTGGGTAAAATGAGGACCCAGATTGTTGAGGGCAACATGCTGACTCTGTAAATGGTTTAGAAACAGCCGTAAAGCACTGTGAAGCAGTATATAAGTGCTATTGCTATCTTGTTGGGTATTCAAGGACCTAATTAAGGAAGGGATTTATCCATTTTAACTCTCTGGAAAGGAGATATATTTTGATCAAGAGATATCCAGAAGAGGAATCTAAAAGAATTTGTCACCAATTTTGCTGAAAGGCAGATTTAGAGGTTCTGTTCTCCACAGTTTTCTGAGTTTGGCAAATGCTAGTCCCAAAGAGTGCTTATGTAATTATTTCCTTATCTAAAAGTCTCACCAACTTCTTCCCATCTTAGGATGTTTGGAAGAAAAAAAAGCCACCATAACACTTTAAAAAGAGGAATTTGCATTTGAAAAGGCTACACTGGGGTTTCAGATAATGTGACATTTAAACAAAGCAGCCTGCACTTAAAAAAATAACTTTGGGGCTAATTCATCTTCATTATTAGAGAAATTAGGAGCGATTCGTGGAAAGCATTATGAGTGCAAATGACTATAACTTTTTCCTTTTTTTAAAAAAAGTAGAGAAGATTGCCATATTATTATGAGCAGGGTTTTTAATGATTTGCACCTTTTTAGCTTAATATAGGTCATGCTGGGAAGAATATTCCACTTGATGGGTACATCCTGTACATGGAGAAGATAACTTTGGTCGTTTGTGTCTGTGAGAGAGAGAGGGAGGGGAGGAAAGGAGGAGAGAGAGAGAGAGAAGGGGATGGGATGGGATGGGAAAAAAACTTTCTCTGCCTAAGAAGTGAATGAACCAGGACTGCTGAGAATGGACTTGGCATAGATGAAGATGGATTAGATCAGGGGTCCCCAACCACCGGTCCCCGGACGGTACCGGTCCGTGGAACAAGTCCTACCGGCGCTGGCTTGCTGGCGCCGCCATCTTTTTGATGAAAAAGTGCTTCCGGTGAGCTTTTCCGGTAGAAAGCTCACCGGAAGCACGTTTTCATCAAAAAAGATGGCGGCAAGCTCCGGTGAGCTTTTCCGGTAGAAAGCTCACCGGAAGCACGTTTTCATCAAAAAGATGGCGGCACCCAGCTGATGCCGGTACCGGGCCGCGGGCGCCCAGCTGATGCCGGTACCGGGCCGCGGCATAAAAAAGGTTGGGGATCACTGGATTAGATGACTCCAAGGTCCCTTCCAACATATTCTATGTTACGTTAAGATCACCTAATGTTCTAGAAGGCAACATTCCATGTTAAGCCGAATAGGAGAGTTTAATGTTTCCCAAAGTTGGCAATTTTAAATTGTATGGACTTCAACTCCCAGAATTCCCAAGCCAGTAGTACACCATTCTTGTGGTTAGCTGGCAGCAGGTGTAGATGGCTGAGGAGGGCAAGGACTCAGATGATGGGCCAGGACCATTAGGGAGTGGACTGCTGCCTTCAGACATTGTGGGGGCTGGCAGCAGTGATGAGAAGTTTCCCGAGGAGCCTGTTCCAAGTGCATGTGCACGCAGGATTGCTCGTAGGAAAGAGCAGCTACAACACCACGGGTGACTCAGGAGTAAGGCTGCAAGGTAACGGCCCCTCCTTCAAGAAGATAAAAGCCAGCTGTGAAACGAACATGCTTTGCAGGAAGCAAAGACATTTTGAAACTCAGCCTTGTGGACATTCCAGTATCCTGAGTTTGTATTTGAAAATTCTTGTGTTGCAAATTATTTCTTGTCTGTTATCTTTTGGCAAGTCTCACACAGTTTGGCAAGGCTTGTGCTTATCACTGCTAATTAGTTTGCAGAAGCATTAGAAGTTTTCTTTCCCTTTGGATTGTGTTTGGTTTGTTGGAGAAGGGCGTGGGCCAGAACAATTCTAGACAAATGGCTGTCTAATCTCTTCCTAAAAGCCTCCAGTGATGGAGCACCCACAACTTCTGAACGCAACCTGTTCCACTGATTAATTGTTCTCACTGTCAGGAAATTTCTCCTTAGTTCTAGGTTGGTTCTCTCTTTAATGATCTTCCCCCTGTTACTTCTTCTCCTGGTTTCACTTGAACTGGTGCAAAAGGGATGTTTGAACTGCATCATCTTCTCACCATTTTTAGGAATGCCTTCAGCATGACTGGCTTACCTACCATCATCCCACTTTCCAGTCCTTCTACATTCCTTGGCCAAAGATGGAACTTGAGTGTTTCTGACATTGCAAAAATCAACAAACTCTACAAATGTTCTCAGGTGGCAGCCCAGCCAGGTAATGCTCAAAACCAATCAAGGTCTTGACCAAGGGTCTTCAAGCTTGGCAAATTTAAGACTTGTGGGCTTCAAGTCCCAGAATTCCTGAGCTAACCTGACTGGAGGAGGAATTCTGGGAGTTGAAGTCCACAAGTCTTAAAGCTGTCAAGTTTGAAGACCCCCTGCTCTTGACAGTAACCAAGAGAGCTAGTGTCAAGATCGAGCCACTTTCCTCCTTTCAAACCTTAATGCTGGAGAATGTATGCAGAGATCATGAGAGCACGGAAACCAGTCAAGGTCATTGTTGCAGGTGCTTGAGAAAGAGATGGGCTGTTCCCATAACAAAAGACTATTTCATAATTGGACAATTGGGATCAGCCAAGGGTGGGGAGAATGGGAGGCCATTGTTTCCCAGGGCAAGCTGGTTTTCTTTCTTCAGTACCAACATGGTGTATCCAATAAAGTTTTACTTTTGGGAATTCAATTCTCCCAAGAGTGTTTCCTTGTTTTGGGTTTGCTAATTGGACAGTTGACAGCTAGCTTCGTACAAAATCTCATGGTCATGTGTACTGCAAGGGAAAAAAAAAGGTTGGATTTAGAGAATCTTGGTGCCTGTCTATGTATATGTAGAGGATAAAGGAAGATGAACTGGTCAGGGATAGGTTCAACTTCATATGTTTTGCCTTGTGCATTGATTGTTTTAACATTATGGGGATTCACCTATTGCACTAAGCTGTGTTTTCTTGGGCTTTGGTTTAAGGGGTAATGTGAACTCAGCTCTGGTTGATAAACCAGGTTTTATGCTTTGCTCAGTTTATGAACTCAAGCAATTATGGCATTGGTCGGAACCCAGACATATGGCTTATTCAAGTTGTCATAATAAAGGGAAATTGGATTGGCACATGTGTAGCTACTTAAGGGGTGGAAAATGTCACCCAGGAGCAGATGGTTATCTAATTTTTTTTGGTATTGTATTTCCAGAAGCGGTGCCTGCGGAAGCCATCAAAGAGAAGGTTATGGATTTCATTCCCATTCAGCCTGAGCCCTGTTCTGCTGAAAACAATTTAGCCAGTGCTGTTGTTAAAAAGACTACAGAGCCCATTTTGTCATCCCAAAAGACTGTTGGTGAAGATCTAAGCACAATAGCAGGTCAGTTGAGGAGAACAGAGGTGGCAGAAGAGAGTGTGGTGGTATCTGCCATGACCTCTCACACAAGAGAAGGAAGCAGAGAACTTCAGATGCCTACAAAACACGTGCTGGAAACAACACAAACTACACAGATGAAGACAAAGGCAACAGACAATGTTGTTGAGAAGGCTCCTACACCATGGACTTTCCAGAATCCAATCACTGGATGGCAGTCGAGAAACCAATATCTCAAAGCATATACACCAACTGAGCAAAGTCCCATGGAAACAAGAGTAAGGGCTGCTTCAGAGATGGAGCAGACATCTTCTTCTCAGGCCAAAGGTTCTGTCTTTTCTTCAGTGGAACAAATCCATGGAGCTACAGTGACACCTGGTCAGAAAGAAGCTAGTGCGGAAGTTTCTGGGTCAAAAGCCAGCGTTCTGGAGCCTACAGGAGAACTGTCTACAGCTGTGGAGTTGGCAAGCTTGTTGGACATGGGAAGTAATGAGACAGACGTTGGAATGGGTTCTTCAAGTTCTCTTCTATTTGTGGTGGAGAAACACTCCAAGGGACCATCAAAGAAGGCATTCCATCAAGCTGTAACTGCTTCAATGAATGAAACAGGCAGTCCCGCTTACATACCTTCAGGGGAGAATGTCTTGACTAATTTAACCAGCTCTAATATCCTCGGGAACTCAACCACCATCTCCAGTCATGTAGAACTGGGAGAAAAACCTCAAGGCATTGAAGTGGAAGTTCTGGAAAACATTGTCACAATTTCTGGCTCAAGGGGGAGGGAAGTAGACACGGAAAGTTCATACCATGAGAAATCAACCGTGCTTCCTTATAGTCAGTCTTCCAGCATGAAAAATATACACAGACATGGGGACGTTCTACTTCCTAGAAAGGAGACGCCAGTTCCTGAAATTCTGGAAGCTCCAACAGAATACATGGGTTGGTTCACTTCTGGAGCACCATCGTTTCTTCAGGGAGCGGCCACTGTCCATCCTGTGGCTTCAGCGTTAAAGGAGAGCAGTTCCTTGGATGGAACAACTTCTAGGATAACAGGATCGTTTTCACCGCTACCATCTCACCTGGCAAGAAATGGTCATGAATGGTGGAAATCCATTACAGGTAAGCCTCCTGGAACTGTTTCCTCGCATGTTACAGAAGGGCGAGTGGAGGTTGAAAATCATACTGTGGACCATGCAGAGTCACCAAGCCAAATTCCCACTTGGGGGAAAGCAGCTTCATTAGAAACCAACACGGCTCTCCAACCTACAGAGCAAAGCTCTAAGACAGCAGCAGGACTAGGGGACAATAAGTCATGGTCCCAAGCAAGCAGTGACAAGCTTCACCATCCCAGTAGGTTCATCACTGTGGAATGGTCTCCATCTGCAGATGTCAAAAGACAAACACTGGGGAAGACTATAGAAACAGCATCAATGGAGACCTTCGAGAGGATGACTCAAAAGATTGACCTGGGCCAGAGGGAAAGGCCTAGAAGAACCACTTTGGTGAGACAATTTCCCACTGAACCATCTGGGAGCCAAGTGTCCACCCAACGTGAACAAGGGGATGAAGAAACTCCAAGTCGACCTTCTTCTACTTGGTCAATAATAACGGGAGCCAAACGTCACGAGATTCAAGCCAACGGATCTACTAATAGGCTGAGGGCAATGGTGTCCCCAAAACAATGTGGCAAGAAATTAGCAGTGTCTGTATCTAGAACATTAACTTCACCCATGGGGTACACCACTGAGAAATTCAGCTCTTTCAGTAGGCCATTAAAATTGGGAATGACTGGCACAAGAAGTCCAAGGCCAGAAATTCATGAATCTGGTCCTACTTCTAGTAGGATATTTCAACTAGGGAGAGAAAGAAATACTCCCAGAAGTTTGGGTGGTTTCACAAAGCCAGGAGGTAGAAATGGAACCAGTAATTCCACAGAACATTTTAAAGAAGAGACTTTATCAGTGAAAATGAATGAGTTCACACAAAAAAGTCCAGCGAAAATGGCTACTGTGGGAAGTGGCACCAGGCCTGCTGCACCACTCACGGGTGGTTCTTCCAATGTTTTCACCATCTTGACTCATGGCAAGCTAACTCTGAACAGTCCTCAAAGCCATTTTTATTTGGGGGACACAGGTTCTGTAACGCGTCCCGAAAGCTTGCCTACACAATCTCTAGAACTTGCCACAGAAACAAAACTTTCCTTCCAGCTTAATAAAACTGTCCCTTCTGCAGAAGGAAGATCTATCATGCCAGCCAGTTCAACAGCAGCATTGACTATGGGTGGGATGAGCTTGGCCACAGCTCATGCTCAGGAAGGTACAGCTGGGAGACATAGCCCAGGGCTTCCTTCGTTAGAAATACAACCAACATCTCTAGAAGGAACAGCTCCACCACTGGTCACAGGTTCCTTGCTGTCTCCTGAGTCTGTTAACCCTAAAGAGGGATCTGTTGATGGCCATCTTACAACAACAACTTCATCGCTTCCAAGGAGCACATCCCCAGTGGGTACCACAGTTGCATTATCTACTGATTTGTCCAGTACCATCATTCTGGACTCTAGGGAAAACCAGACTATAATGCAATATGATTCAACACAGATCACAAGTACCCCTTCCAAAGCAAGTGGAGAGATGCCAATGGTAACCAACGGAAGCACTTTGGCTTCCACTGAAACCCATGGAACATCTCACGCTGGAGTTTCTACCAGGGGGTCGCATGAGAAACACACAAAACTCCTACAGTTTGAATCTGAACCACAAACTAGAGTGAAACCGTTAGAGGAAGTCACTGGGCCAATATTGGATGGAAAAACATCAACCCGCTTTCTGGAGGAGACATGGAAGATCTTTACTAAAGAAAATGGTGCCTACAGATCAGAGGAGCCAGCTGCTGCTAAACTCACAAGGATTGGATCAGAAACATCTGGAGAAAGTCATATTGGCACAACAGGAGCCACCAGTCTAAGTGTGAAATCCTCATCCCGGTTAATTCCCAATAATTCCGCCAAGGAAACAGAAGAATCCACAATCTTAAATGAGAAGAAATGGAATGTACATCACACTAGTGGTCCTTCTAGCCAATCATATTCTGTTGCTTTAATGCCTCCCCATTCAGATGTTGCAACACCAAAAGTGGTACCTTCTGTTTTGGATGTCTATAACCCATATGATACAGAGAAGGTGGAAACTGCAGATCATGTGTCCCATATGGTCACAAAGTTTTCTAACGGGGCTTTGGTGCCTGCTGGAATATCTCTGCCCCAGCTCCAAACTCTTGGCTCAGCTGAAACAGGAAGGAGGTCTTCTATAACGTATGGAGCCAAAGGTCTGGAAGAGGCCACTAAGACTCCCACAAGAGTGAAACATGGCGAACTCTTTCCTCTGGCAACGGAAACATCCAGACAAATCTCTGAGACCCAAGTTGCAACGACCCTAGAAGAGATGACTAGGAGGAGGAAGAACAAAAGGAACCTAGAAGAAAACAGGTCTTTTCTTGCCAGGAACCCTATCCATCTCCACCATATCAACAAGAGATCTCTGCTGGGAATGACAGCAACTCCACCTCCTTTCATATTGTCTTCACCAGCTCCTGATCCTAAGGTGGTATCCTCAGATATTGGACAAATAAATCCCAGAAGACTGAGCATCAAGAAATTGTTCCCAAAGAAGCATAAGTGCAAAATCATTGTGGCTTCTTCAGGTGGGACCCTACAACAACAGCTGCTTCCTGGATATTTACAAGGACACCTGAGTCCTCCTGCCATCGGTCAGGATGTGGCCCTTTCAATGGACAACATGATGAAGTCAGGAGAGCCTGAGAAACTTGTATGGAGGTCCGCTTCGAAATCCAAGTTATGGACTCTTCTTCGAAAGTTGTCTCCTTCTGAGAAAAAGAAGGGAAATAAACCAGGGCCCAACCAGAGAACAACAGATGACATTTGGGTATCTTGCTCCTTCAAGGAGAACTTGTGCGGCTGGAAGCAAAGTCAAAATGACAACCTGGACTGGAGGCTTGAAAAGGAGGAAGAGAAGACTATGGCGTCCACGGAAGACAGGAGCATCTCTGGAAAACCTTCCAGGAGTTTAGATGGTAAGGGAGAACGCCATTCTTTTGTGTCCCTGTAGATGTGGAGACAGGGACACAGTGGCTCAGTAGCTAAGACGCTGAGCTTGTCGATCAGAAAGGTTGGCAGTCTGGTGGTTTGAATCTCTAGTGCTGAGTAACGGAGTGAGCTTCCATTACTTGTTCCAGCTTCTGCCAACCGAGCAGTTCAAAAGCATGTAAAAAATTCAAGTAGAAAAATAGGGAGCCCTTTGGTGGGAAGGGAAAAGCATTCTGTGTGCCTTCAGTGTTTAGCCATGCCGGCCACATGACCATGGAGACGTTATAATGCATTAAATCAAAGAAGGTAGAGGTAGTGTTGGTGGCAGCATGGTCCTCTCTCTAGCTTAAAATGTCCTTCCCACCTGATGAAGATAGCACACCCTTGCAAAGGTTTTCCTTTTCCTCACCAAAGTTTAATTCAATTTTTTTTTGGAAAGGCCCAAGTGCTTAGCATGTGCTCTTTTTCCATGTGTTCTCTCCACAGGTAGTGCTCGAAGGCGTTGTCGGCAACGACGTAAGATGCAAAGCTCAGGTTGATGATCTGGCTCTCCCTCAGAAGCCCAGTGAGCAATGTTTACAATAGAACGATCCACCTTCTGTGTCACAAATTAATCAAATAAATCTAAAGCATACAGCAACCTTGGATTAGCAGTTTCAGTGATGGTCCGTCTTCCGCATTTCATAGAATCCTATGAAAGGGACCTTGGAGGTCTTCTAGCTGAATCCCCTGTCCAAGGTAGGAATCCTTGGACCATCCTGGACAAATGGTTGTCCAATATATATTTTTTCTGAGAACCTCCAGTGGTGGAGCACCTGGAACTCTGGCAGACCAGGTGACCCACTGGTTATTTTTACTTATTTATTTTTTCATTTTATTTGTTTGTCAAACATGTACAAGGTAACAAGTACAGGCATGAACATAAGCAAGAATGAAGGGAGTAAATAGAGATAAATGGGGACGGTAAAACAGGGATGGTAGGCACATTGGTGCACTTATGCACGCCCCCCTTTAAGGACCTCTTAGGAATGGGGTGAGGTCCACGGTAGACAGTTTGTGGTGGAAGCTGTGAGGAGTTGAGGCTGTAACAATGGAGTTGGGTAGGGCGTTCCAGGCATTGACCACTCTGTGGCTGAAGTCGTATTTTCTGCCATCGAGTTTGGAGCAGTTTACCTTGAATTTGTATCGATTGTTTGCCTGTGTATTATTGTGGTTGAAGCCGAAGAAGCCGTTGACAGGTAAGACGTTGTAACAGACAATTGTGTGTACTATGCGTAGATCAGACTGCAGGCATCGCAGTTCCAGATTGTCCAGGCCCAAAAATTCGAGCCTGGAGGCATTAGGGATTCTACTGTGAGTGGAGTGGTGGAGTACTTTTCTTGAGAAATACCCCTGAACCCGCTCCGTTGTGTTAATGTCTGATATACAGTGCGGGTTCCAGGCTGTATTCGAGAATTGGTCTGATTTTATATGCCCTAGTTAACAATTCAATATTGCCAGAGAAGAAGCTTTGCAAAATAAGGTTAACAACTCTGAAAAGCCTTTTTGGCGATGCTGCTACGGTGAGCTCTGGGGCTTAGATCGTTTGAGATGAGTACTCCGAGTTCCTTGACAGAGTGAGGGTCATCTACGAGGTCATTTCCTCCTCACTTGTATTTGGTGTTTGTATTTTCTGCCATCAAGTTTGGAGCGGTTTTCCCTGAGTTTGCATCTATTGTTTGCCGGTGTTGTTATTGTGGTTGAGGCTGAAGAAGTCGTTGACGGGCAAGACATTGCAGTAGACAATTTTGTGAACTATGCTTAGATCGGACCGCAGGTGGCGCAGTTCCAGATTGTCCAAGCCCAACATTTCAAGCCTAATTGTCCCCACTGCCAGGAATTCCTCCTTAGTTCCAGATTGGGTCTCTCTTGGGTGAGTTTCCACCCTTTGCTTCTTGTCCTGCCCTCAGTTACTTTGGAGAATACATTGGTGCCCTCTTCCCTAATCCTTTCACGTATTGGAAGACTGTGATTGGGTCTTCTCCGAATGCTTCTCTTGGTTGGGCTAGTGTTGCACCTGATGATTCGTGACTCTTGGCAAATGTATCTTTTCTTTTATGTCCACTGAGAGCATTTGCACCAAGACAAATTCCTTGTGTGTCCAATCACACTTGGCCAATAAAAGAATTCTGTTCTGTTCTGTTCTATTCTATTCTATTCTATTCTATTCTATTCTATTCTATTCTACTCTACTCTACTCTACCTACCTACTCTACTCTACTCTACCCTCTACTCTACTCTACCTCTCTACTCTACTCCACTCCACTCCTCCACTATTCTATTCTATTCTATTCTATTCTATTCTACTCTATCTACTCTACTCTACTCTACTCTCCTACTCTACTCTATCTCTACTCTACTCTACTCTACTCTACTCTACTCTACTCCACTCCACTCCACTCCACTCCACTCCACTCCATTCTTCTATTCTATTCTATTCTATTCTATTCTATTCTATTCTATTCTATTCTATTCTATTCTATTCTATTCTATTCTATTCTATTCTATTCTCTACTCTACTCTACTCTACTCTACTCTCTCTCACTCCACTCCACTCCTCCATCCACTCCATTCTTCTATTCTATTCTATTCTATTCTATTCTTACTCTACTCTACTCTACTCTACTCACCCACTCCACTCCCATTCTATCTATTTCTACTCTACTCTACTCTACTCTACTCTACTCTACACTCCACTCCACCCTCCTCCACTCTCCATTCTTCTATTCTTCTATTCTATTCTATTCTCTATCTCTATTCTATTCTATTCATTCTATCTATTCTATTCTATTCTATTCTATTCTATTCTATTCTATTCTATTCTATTCTATTCTATTCTATTCTATTCTATTCTATTCTATTCTATTCTATCTCCTACTCTACTCTACTCTACTCTACTCTACTCTACTCTACCTCTACTCTACTCTACTCTACTCTACTCTACTCTACTCTACTCCACTCCACTCCCACTCCCACTCCCACTCCCACTCCCACTCCCACTCCCACTCCAAACATAGTTCCCTTAACTTTCCTGACCCCTGATTGGCTTTGCTGCTCTTCTCTGCACTCTTTCTTTGATAGAAACTATAATATTTCCTCATCTCTATGATTGCCCCGTCTTTCAAATGACCACATCTGAGATGGAAGTCCCAAAGTTGCTTTTATTTTTCAAGAGGCAACTCAACTTTCTTTGTTTTGCCTTGAAGATGTGTCGCTTTTTATCCAAGAAGCTTCTTCAATTCCTTGCATGAGAAGAATGAAGAATCAAGAAAAAAAACCCAAAGCTTTTTAGTTGCTGATTGGGATGGTTTTTTTTTAAAAAATATTTTTTTATTTTAAATACAAATAATACAAACCTAGTACATATACATCTAAATACAAAAAAAGAAGGAAAAAATACAAATATTACAGTGCACCCCCACTCCCAGAAACCATTTTTTCTCTTATATTTCTTCTTCTTCTGTAACAGCTAAAAGATATACAATATATTCCGATTGTGCCCTTATCCCCTCCAAAACTACATATATTCTTGAGTGGATTTATTCCCTTTACCTTCCACTTTGCCTAAATAATCTGTATTGTTTTGCATAATACTATTAATAGTATTATTTTGTATTAATAGTAATACTATTGCTAAATTTGCAGATGATACAACGGTGGTGGGACTCATCTCCGAGGGGGATGAGTCTGCCTACCGAGATGAGGTGGACCGGTTGCTTTTATGGTGTGGAGACCATAACTTGGTCCTCAACCCCAATAAGACCAAGGAGCTGACAGTGGACTATATAGAAGGAACAGATCAGACATCCAGTCCTTGCTTATCAGTGGAGTGGAGTGGAGGTGGAGCAAGTGGCCAGTTTTAAGTTTCTGGGTGTTACCCTAAAAGAGGACCTGACCTGAGGGGGCTCACATTGCAGCCCTGGTCAAAAGGGCCCAGCAGAGATTAGACTACCTGAGGCTTCTCAGAAATCAAAAGCTGAATGGAAAACTGTTGATAACCTTCTACCGCTGCACCAGAGAGAGTATCTTAACTTATTGCACCTCTGTCTGGTTTGCCAATTGCACAGTGGCAGATGGGACAGCACTCCAGAGGGTGAACGTCATTGCCCAGAGGATCATGGGTTGCCCTCTACCCTCTTTGGAAGAGCTTTATAGCTCCTGCTGCCTTAAGAAAGTTCAAAACATCCTCAAAGATCCATCTCATCCTGGGCACCCCCTTTTTTTGAACTATCAGGCAGACAGTACAGAATAATAAAAACAAGGACAAATAGGCTGAAAAACAGCTTCTATCCCAGGGCAGTAGCTCTGTTGAATTCTGCTGCATAGTGCAGTATTGGTGTGGTGTCGGGGGTTTTCGGTTCAATGTGTGGAGTGTGAAGAATGTGTGTTTGTGTTTATTTTCATGGTCATGATGTGCACTGAAGATGGTGTTTGGTACGAAGTGCAATAACAATAAAGTAAACTAAACTAAACATAATGCCTAGGGATTATATACAAGGGCTATCCACAAAATAGATGACGTTTTTGTCTGTAGCAAGAAGGGGCGGAGCTAGCGCGGCCATCTTTGGTCTGTGCGTCGGCCGCTCAGTCTGCATCTAGTTGTGCTAGTGGGAGGTTCGTATCGTTGCCCGTTATTTCACAGCAAACGTTTGAAATGTGTGCTGCAATTGAAAACCCCGCGAGATGTGAGGTGCGATCAGTGATAAGGTTTTTGTTGGCAAAAAACCATAAACCGATTGGAATTATTGTGAAACGTTGCAAAAACTAAGAAAAGCAATTCAGAACAAGTGTAGAGGAAAGTTAAGCTCAAAAATTTTGTTTTTGCACGACAACGCCCGACCACACACAGCAAATCGCACTCGAGAAGTCCTGAATGCTTTCAAGGGGGAGGTTTTTCCTCATCCGACCTACAGCAAGATCGGGGCTGTATCTTGCGGGATTTTCAATTGCAGCGCACATTTCAAACGTTTGCTGTGAAATAACGGGCAACGATACGAACCTCCCACTAGCACGACTAGATGCAGACTGAGCGGCGGACGCACAGACCAAAGATGGCCGCGCTAGCTCCGCCCCTTCTTGCTACAGACGAAAACGTCATCTATTTTGTGGATAGCCCTCGTAGAATGCCTTGGGGAAAGTATATGGCATATTAAAGACCGACTTCATTCTCTGCCTAAAAACATCACACATTCTACAGATTTCCTAGGCTTTTTACACAATGCCTGGCTTTGCACACGTTGCCAGTAAGATACATTTCTACATCCCAGCAGGCAGCAGCGGAAGAGATGAATGAGTTAGGGCTGAAGGGAGGAGGAATTGACCTCGGGGTCATGCTTTGGAACGATCCGTTTGCAAAATGGGACATTTTCACAGTTCAGCCCCCCCTCCTTTTTTTTCTTCTTTAGATCAGTCACATTTTAGCCGCACTAGAAGATATTAATTGTATAGCCCTTCTACATTCATTAAAATTACATGAGGGAGCATAGGGAGACGTTAAGTCTGTTGCTGTGAATTTGGGCTTTGATGGAATACTTTTTTTCCCTTTGAATGTGGTTAGTTTAATAAGTTTGCCTTTATGGCCTTCAAAGAGACCGTGCCAGAGAGGTTGATCGGGAAAATGCATTAAAAAAAATAAATGCAGAAATTATCGCTGTCGGGAAAGGTAGCATTAAAAAGTCAAGATAGAGGCTTTTAAGAACAGACTGGAGAGCCATTTGTCTGGGATGGTATAAGGTCTCCTACTTGAGCCAAGGGGTTGGTCTAGATGACCTCCAAGGCCCCTTCCAGCTCTATTATTCTGTAAACCCTGTATCTTTTTCTAGTACTGATAGAAAACCTAGGTCAGGATGGGTTACTATTGAGTTTCCGAGTTCCCAACTAAGAGAGCTAACGCCTCCCATGACAGATTGCGCTTCCAACTCTTTGCTTTCCAATCTTCTGGCTGGGAATGATGGAAGTCAGAATAATAAGGCCGGGTAGCCTCGTGCTTGGAAACCAGATAACATAAAATAGCAGAAAGGTAACCAGCTTTTTAAATTCCTTATCCAACAGAGGGCAGATTTGTTCTATTCTTGTCCATCGCTTGGCTTCCCTTTCCAATTGTGCTAAAGAGAGAGAAAGAGCCAAAGAAAGTTTGGTAGCCCCTATTCTGTCTAGCAGATTGATTGATTGATTGATTGATTTGATTTGTCAATCGCTTACAAGATAATAGGTATAATAGAAACATGAGTAAGAATACAGGAAATAGGTAGGATTAAATGGGGACAATAGGACAGGGACGGTAGGCACAATGTTGCACTTATGCACGCCCCCTTACAGACCTCTTAGGAATGAGGTGAGGTCAATTGTGGATAGTTTGAGGTTAAAAGAATGGGGGGAGGGGGGGTTAGAGGATGTAACAACAGAGTCAGGTAGTGCATTCCAGGCATTGACCCCTTCTGTTGCTGAAGTTGTACTTTCTGCAATCGCGTTTGAAGCGGTTTACGTTGAGTTTGTACCTGTTGTGCGCTCTTGTATTGTTGCGGTTGAAGCTGAAGTAGGGGAGGACAGGAGAGAAGAGAGGACAGGAGAAGAGAAGATTTTGGAGGTCTCCAACCCCCCCTGTCTGAGCATTCTGAACACATGGCTGTCCATTCTCATCTCCATCCCACAACTTCTGTCCCACTGGTTGGTTGTTCTCACCGTTAGGGACTTTCTCTTTAATTCCACGTTGCTTCTCTCCTTGATTGGTTTCTATCCATTCTTTTTTGTCTTGCCTTCTGGTGCTTTGGAGAATAGCTTGACTCCCTCTTCTTTGGGGCAGCCCCTGAGATACTGGAATACCACTATCCTGTCACCCCTTAGACCTTCTTTTCCTTAAACTAAGATATATCCGATTCCTGCAATTGTTCTTTCTACATTTTGTTTTATCTCCAGCCCTTTAATCCTCTTAGTTGCTATTCTCTGTACATTTCCCAGAGTCTCAACAACTTTGACGTGCTGTGTGATATGGCACCATCTGCACACATAGCCTCGTGGCTCAACCGACCCATTTCCATGGACACCACAAGTGCATCTCTCCAGAAGGACATCAAACAGTAAAAGGGAAATCGCTCATTTGGTGCTGGGTATTCAATTCACTGGGTTCACTGGGTATTCACTGGGTATTCAATTCATGCTTACAGGGAGGTGAGGGTCAGAAAAAGGCAAGATGGACCCAATGATGGGATTGACCCTCTGCCCATTTTTCATGTGTTTGGGAAGCCAAACGTGCAAAGAAGCCTTCGGGAATAGTCCTTAGACTTATATACCGTTTCACGGTGCTTTTTTTATAGTGGTAGTCAGCAAAACTGGATATAGTATTCCAGGTGTGAAATTCTGGAATCCTTGAGAGCCGTTCTACTTTAACCGCTCCTTCGTGGCTCTGCAGCTGTGTCTATGGAGATTCTTGGTCATCCGGGTCACCAAAGGTATTTTTTTCAAGAGGCAACTGGACTTTCTTGGTTTTTCTTTGAAGATGTTTCGCTTCTTCAACTCTTGACTGGATGGTGGGGAATGGAAGTGGGGTGTGTGTAAGGGATACGACATCACCTATCTCCAGTCTACAACACGGTCCTTTCAGCAGTTTCAAGAAGGCGCCACACCCATTTGCACCACTTAGGTAGCCATGAGGACACGGATAAACCTCCAAGTGGCCTCAACGACCCTCCAAAAGGATGCAAAGGACCAGTTGTCTGCAAGGAGTATCAATCCTTCCATTCTCCACCATCCAGTCAGAGCTGAAGAAGCTTCTGGGATGAGAAGCAAAACGTCTTCAAAGAAAAAAACCCAGAAAGTCCAGTTGCCTCTTGAAAAAAGCACCTTTAGGACGTTCTTCAGCTATGGCTTCCAGCCAGGACTGGACTGCTGGGGGCTCGCAGGGGTTCGGGAGAGGCCCCATAGCTAAGATTCTATGCAGTTTGGAGAACGCCCAAATCCCACTCCTGGCTGGCCCCGCCCACCCCTCCCCTCCCCGGAGTCCCCACCTGGCCTGTTTTGGATGCAGGTGAGTGCAGGGCAGGTGTGGAGGCTCAGGGAGGGCGAAAAACGGCTCTCCTAGAACAGTGGTGGCTAACCTTTTTGGGGCTCCTGTGCCAAAAATTGTGTGTACGCTTGCGCATACATGCTCACATGCCAGCACCCAGAAGGCAATGTGCACGCACCCCCACACACACTCCCTGCACATGTGCGTGCAATCCTCCCCCACCGCCCTTTACCTGCACTGCACCTCACAGCTGATTTTCGGCCTCCCAGAGGCTTGAAAAAAAGCCTCTGCAGGCTTTGCAGGCGAATAATAGGCCCGTTTTGTCACGTCCAGTATTACAGGAAGTGATGAAACGGACCTATTATTCGTCCTGCAAAGCCTGCAGAGGCTTTTTTTTCAAGCCTCTGGGAGGCCGAAAAAGGCCTCAAACCAGCCGAAAATCAGCTGTGAGGAGCACACATGCGCAGTGAGGTAAGTTTTGCCTGCGGCTCGCGTGCCAACACAAATTGCTCTGTGTGCCACCTGTGGCACGCGTGCCATAGGTTTGCCATCACAGTCCTAGAAGTTTAAGAAGGCTGGAAATGGACCCTAACCCTAACCCTAACTTCCCCACACTGTGGTGCAAGAGGCTGACTAGGCCACGCCCACCATTGCCACACCCACCCAGCAACCGGGCCGAGAACCCTTTGCTAAATTTTTTGAAGCCCACCCCTGCTTCCAGCCTCCTTTACCCCCCCCCCCCCTCAACTCAAGGCAACTCATGGAGCAAGAGGTGGCTCTGGGAGACGAGGCACCATGCCTTTTGCAGGGGCTGCCCTGAGCCCCTCCTCCACCTTCCTCCACCCTCCCACCCTCTTCTGGCTCCACGGATAATTGTGATCTGTCTGAGGCAGGGTCCCCTCTTCAGCCTCCGCGGCTCTTTAGAGCACTTAAGCAGAGATGGGCTGCAGGATCTCTGGGGGCCTCTAATGAGTCCTCTTACTGTATCTCCACCCTTCCTCAAATGCTTCCTTTCCGCTTGATGGAGGGAGGGAAAAATGGCTCGGATAGAAAACAAAAATTGGCAGAAAAAAAACCCAAAAACACTGAGATATAGGCAGTCCTTGACTTACATCCGCAACTGAGCTCAACTTTTTCCTCGCAAAGCAAGACAGTTAAGACAACTAAGACAGTGAAGTTGAATTTTGCCCATATTATGACCTTTCTTGCCACCGATTGCTAAGTGAAGCACTGCAGTGATTAAGTTAGATCGCGGTTGTTGAGTGAATCTTCCTTGTCGGAAGGTCACAAAAGGGGATGACGTGACCCCCAGGGACATTGCAACCGTCATAACTATGAGTCGGCAGCCAAGTGTCTGAATTTTGATCATGTGTCCACAGGGATATTGCTACGGTCGTGTGAATAATGCTCATAAGTCACTAACAACCATTAAAAAGAAATTTCTTTTTAATGTGTCCCAATTAATGCATATTTAAAATGACAATAAAGTGAGTCTAAATCATTAAATAGCTGTAAATCAAAGGCTATCTGTAGCAATTGCAATCCTATGTCTCTGCAATTACTCCTAAATGGTGTCATGCCCCCTTCGGAGTCTGAATCCGAGGAGAAGAGGAAGACGAACAGCTGACAGGGAGCGGGAGTGTGGCTCCGTTGGCTGTGGAGGAAACTGGGGAAGGGCAAAGTCCAGCTTGGCAGAGCAGGGAAGAGATAGAGCAAGGGAGAGGAAGACCCAGGCCCACCCCTTCTTCATCCTAGGGCACGCAGGAAGGAACAGCGAAGGGAGCAATGTGGGTTGCATGGCTTACGGGGGAGGAAAGGGCCCTGATTCCCTTCACCTGAGAATGAGAGTTTAAAAGAGATGCAAGCTGAGTGTGGCAGTTGCTGAGAGCAAACGTGAGCTTATTTTGTGTTGTCATTGCTTATATGTGTTTCTGCTGTCTTCCCAACCATGTTGAGTTATTGCCGTGCCTTCACATCTGGAATTCTTGCTCCTGCCCTGCCAAACTAATTACTTCAATTTGCCTTGATTGGACTTAAAGTTACAGTTTGTGTTGCTCATGTTTTGGACTTGATTCTCTGCAGCCAAAGGCTGTTCCTGGGAGAGTTTTTCTCCAGCCCAGAAGATAACCAGGACATTGGGGGCAAAGTTGGAGCTAATAAAGGGACTCCTACGGATTATCTGAGTGTGTTGCCTTTGTCCCACGCTCCTTTGGGTCATCACATGGCAACAGATTTGTTGATTTTTTGATAAGGGTCATCTCTTTGGATGGAGTAAAGGATTTTGAAATTTTAAAAAAATCCCTTTTTTCAGGGCCGTAAGTGGTGACCTCGAACCATCACTGAACGAATAGTTGCAAGTTAAGGACTCTCGGCGCATCCAAAATCCTGGGTCAGGATAATTTTTAGCAGTTTTACTAATCTATCGTGCAGGTGGGAATTTAAAAAAAAAAGGTTTCTTTTCTCAGCCCTGAAGTGATAGACGTTTCCTTTGTAAATAAACATCCCTCCCTATTGTCCAGTTGATCAGTCATCAAACTCCCAGGGGAGCGTTAGAAGTTTCCTTCCCTGTAATTTTGCAGCCATTTTTTATGGTTCTTATAAATCCACCCTTAAACGCACATCCATGCACATGTGATGAAATCATGAAACAATCCCCCTCAGGAAATTCAACATTTGTTTGCCGTAATTGCATTTCAGATGATTTGCAGATTGATTTGGCCATGTTTTTTTTTTTTTTTGCCTTGGAAAAAAATGTCCAGATTTTTTAGATCCTTCCCTTGAATGGCAGGATTTTCTTTTTCCAAAAATTGATTCGATTGGGCAATTACTAAATCTGCCGAAGCAAAACAGCTTGATTGGATCTTCCTGCTAGAGAACTTGCTATAAAGGAATTGGGCAGCTACTGTTTGTCGTTCACTGGCCATCTGAACTGGGATTCCTGGCTTGTTGGGCTCTTAAGACACTATTGGCCATAAAGAAGGGTTTTTCTTAGATCCTGGCTACTTAGGAGGAGAAGGAACAAGCAGAGTTCTCTCTTGAGTCTTCATTTTCAGATGTGGGCATCATTTAT